>NW_020713894.1:0-1512 GCF_002925995.2 Terrapene triunguis | reverse complement strand
CCTTGAGAGGTCATCTAGTTCAACCCCTGCGCTGACAAAGAACAAAGTAAACTTAGACCATCCTTGACAGGTGTTTGTCTAACTTGGCCTTATATATTTCAAACACAAAGCTACAGTTATGGTAGTAATGGGAGAGAAAGAATAATGCAACCTGATTGTTAGCACTATGTTGCACTGTTCTTTAGAGAAAGCCAAGGAAGGGCAATAAGATACGATAATGCAATGTGTCATCATATCCACATGAGGAAGCAGAAGGAATAGTCCTTCAGCCTCACAGATGTCCTGATGCAGGAGGGAAATTTAACTGATGGAAGGGAGTGAGATTTTGTTCTAATGTTCCCAATGGTTGAAAAGGGAAAATCATCAGACTCCAAATGTTGCTTTAAGGAGGCTGTAAAATAAATAAATAAAATTTAAAGGAGCGTGGAAAATAAAGTATTTTTTATTTATTTAATTTACTTAATTGAGAGTTTGGGACTGATCAGGAGTTGTATGCAAAAAACACTTGAGAACTGGTGCTCCTCTACTTTCTACTGAATAGCCACTAAACACTCACTTGAGATACCTTAATAAAATGGATAAGTTTGATTTGACACACAAGTTACCACAATATGTGGCAGAGATCAAAACAGCAGTGTAACCATCTTAGAAGCTAACATTTATAACTAACCTTATTTAGCATATTAAAATATAACACTGTGCAAGTATTCTCATAACAAGGTTTCCCCCCTTTATGGGCTTAATGAACTCGTCACAGCTTATTCTATCAACATTTTAAATGAATGCATGTATCTCATTAACTTACTCTGCTTTAATAGAAATTCGTTTTTTATCATGGCATTTTAAAATAATTTTTAAGAAGGCACAAAATATTACATAGGCCAAGAGCCAATTTTATACCCTGATCCAACAAAGAATGTAGTAGTATAATAAAATCTCAAGGCCAAAATTTTAAAAATGGGTACTTAAAGCCCTTAACTCCATATCTGGGCATCTAAATGAGTGATCTTATTTTCAAAATTGTTCAGCACCCAACAGCTGTCATGGTTCTGATGAAAAATATGAGCACTCCATTTAGGTGCCTAACTTAAATGGAGCAATAAATAAATAAATAAATAAATAAAGAAGCAGCAGCAGCTAGTCAAAATGCCTTTAGAACATATTAAGCATATTCTAAAACACATAGGATCTACAATCTTCAAAAATTATACTCCCTAATAGACTTTATATCTATGCTTGGCTAATTTAAAAGTCAGGAAGTTAAGACTTTTTTTACACTCAAAATCAATAGATTTTTCAAGTGCCTGATACTTTGATGGTAATAGCATAGGCAATTTTTAAAAGTACAAAATTGCAAACCTTATCATATTCTAAGAAAATGTACTTTTTGGTTTCAGGTATAACAAAGTTTTGCTGGATGAAAAATTGAATTGTACTTTCATTTTAACAAACTCAGCCTTAAGAGATTTAAATCTTAATATATAAATGTTTGTCTCTCGAGCCATATCAGGA
>NW_020713893.1:0-2030 GCF_002925995.2 Terrapene triunguis | reverse complement strand
GTGATGTCCTGGGCGCTGGGGCTCGTGGTTTCTGACAGCTCTGTGCTACTCTCCGACTTCAGGCCCTCACGGCGGTGCCGTAGCCTCCTCGCCTGATTTCTCTGCATCTGCCTGTGGGAAAGGTGTATGATAAGGTGCGAGGCGTTGAGAACGGCCACAACTGCAGCGATGGTCGCAGCGGGATCCATGATCGCAGTGCTGTGGCGTCCGCGCTGTCACTGATCAAAAAGTGCGCGAACTGATTTCCCGCCGGCGCTTTCAGGGAGGGAGGCAGGGCGGTAGTGACTGACGGATGCCGACAGTTACCCAAAAGCACCCTCGCCACATTTTTTTACCCAGAAGGCATTGGGGGCTCGACCCAGAATTCCAATGGGCAGCGGGGACTGCGGGAACTGTGGGATAGCTGCCCACAGTGCACTGCTTCCAATGTCGACGCTTTCCCTGGTAGTGTGGACTGACAAAGTCGAATTACTGTCCTTAGTGTAGACACACACGTTCGACTTTCTAATATCGATTGCACATATTCGATTTAACTAAAATCGAACTACTCTCGTAGTGTAGACATACCCAAAGTAAACTTAGACCATCCTTGACAGGTGTTTGTCTAACTTGGCCTTATATATTTCAAACACAAAGCTACAGTTATGGTAGTAATGGGAGAGAAAGAATAATGCAACCTGATTGTTAGCACTATGTCGCACTGTTCTTTAGAGAAAGCCAAGGAAGGGCAATAAGATACGATAATGCAATATGTCATCATATCCACATGAGGAGGCAGAAGGAATAGTCCTTCAGTCTCACAGATGTCCTGATGCAGGAGGGAAATTTAACTGATGGAGGGGAGTGAGATTTTGTTCTAATGTTCCCAATGGTTGAAAAGGGAAAATCATCAGACTCCAAATGTTGCTTTAAGGAGGCTGTAAAATAAATAAATAAAATTTAAAGGAGCGTGGAAAATAAAGTATTTTTTATTTATTTAATTTACTTAATTGAGAGTTTGGGACTGATCAGGAGTTGTATGCAAAAAACACTTGAGAACTGGTGCTCCTCTACTTTGTACTGAATAGCCACTAAACACTCACTTGAGATACCTTAATAAAATGGATAAGTTTGATTTGACACACAAGTTACCACAATATGTGGCAGAGATCAAAACAGCAGTGTAACCATCTTAGAAGCTAGCATTTATAACTAACCTTATTTAGCATATTAAAATATAACACTGTGCAAGTATTCTCATAACAATGTTTCCCCCCTTTATGGGCTTAATGAACTAGTCACAGCTTATTCTATCAACATTTTAAATGAATGCATGTATCTCATTAACTTACTCTGCTTTAATAGAAATTCGTTTTTTATCATGGCATTTTAAAATAATTTTTAAGAAGGCACAAAATATTACATAGGCCAAGAGCCAATTTTATACCCTGACCCAACAAAGAATGTAGTAGTATAATAAAATCTCAAGGCCAAAATTTTAAAAATGGGTACTTAAAGCCCTTAACTCCATATCTGGGCATCTAAATGAGTGATCTTATTTTCAAAATTGTTCAGCACCCAACAGCTGTCATGGTTCTGATGAAAAATATGAGCACTCCATTTAGGTGCCTAACTTAAATGGAGCAATAAATAAATAAATAAAGAAGCAGCAGCAGCTAGTCAAAATGCCTTTAGAACATATTAAGCATATTCTAAAACACATAGGATCTACAATCTTCAAAAATTATACTCCCTAATAGACTTTATATCTATGCTTGGCTAATTTAAAAGTCAGGAAGTTAAGACTTTTTTTACACTCAAAATCAATAGATTTTTCAAGTGCCTGATACTTTGATGGTAATAGCATAGGCAATTTTTAAAAGTACAAAATTGCAAACCTTATCATATTCTAAGAAAATGTACTTTTTGGTTTCAGGTATAACAAAGTTTTGCTGGATGAAAAATTGAATTGTACTTTCATTTTAACAAACTCAGCCTTAAGTAATTTAAATCTTAATATATAAATGTTTGTCTCTCGAGCCATATCAGGA
>NW_020713892.1:0-1455 GCF_002925995.2 Terrapene triunguis | reverse complement strand
TGCACCGGGCAAACATGGAACGGGAGGAGAGGTGGCGACAGGAGGACCAGCAGGCGACTCAAACGCTGCTTGGACTAATGAGGGAGCAAACGGACACGCTCCGCCGCCTTGTGGATGTTCTGCAGGACCGGAGGCAGGAGGAGAGAGCCCCGCTGCAGTCTCTCTCTAACCGCCCTGCCCCGCCACCAAGTCCCATACCCACCTCACCCAAAGTCCAAACACGGAGGGGCGGCAGGGGCCGTGAAAACTTTCAGTCCACCCCAGCGGACTGCTATAGCACTAGAAGGCTCTCATTCCCCAAAATCTGAAAAGTCCTTTCCTACCCACCTCACACAAGACCCCGTCCAAGTTTCACCCCCCCGTTCCATGTGTGGTTGTTAATAAAAAATACGTTTCTGTTCATTACTGTTTCCATCCTCTTCTTTTGGAGGAGAGTCTGTCTGAAGGGGGGGGAAGGGGCTTGGTAATTAGACAGGACAGTCACCTTTAGCAGGGGGCAGGCCCAGCAGCAGGGCACATACACAGTGCAGTGACTAGTTACCCTGGTCAGTCTGGGAGGTGGCTTTCATGTTCTGTGGGGGGGGGCGGGGTTGCTCTGTGACTTTGTGGCGGGGGAGGGCAGTTTAGAAGCATCATTAGCATCACAACACTAAACCCAGGTTTAAAACATTCCCGCGAAAACAGTAATGAAGACAACGGTGTTCATTAGCAAAACAGAACATATTTTATTTTTTGGGAAGGGGGCGAAGGGGGTAACTGGGTAAAGAAACGGGGGCAAGTTCAGCCTCTGTGTCCACAAACTTAAAAGTCACTGGGTACCCTGCTCAGTCTTGAAACTGGCTTTCAAAGCCTCCCGGATGCACAGCGCGTCCCGCTGGGATCTTCTAATCGCCCGGCTGTCTGGCTGGGCGTAATCAGCAGCCAGGCTATTTGCCTCAACCTCCCACCCCGCCATAAAGGTCTCCCCCTTGCTCTCACAGAGATTGTGGAGCACGCAGTAAGCTGCTATAACGATGGGGATATTGGTTTCGCTGAGATCACAGCGAGTCAGTAAGCTTCTCCATCTCCCCTTGAGACGGCCAAAAGCACACTCCACCACCATTCTGCACTTGCTCAGCCGGTAGTTGAAGAGTTCTTTTTCAGTGTCCAGGGCGCCAGTATAGGGCTTCATGAGCCAGGGCATTAGCGGGTAGGCTGGGTCCCCGAGGATCACTGTAGGCATCTCCACATCCCCAACAGTTATCTTGTGGTCCGGGAAGTAAATACCTTCCTGCAGCCGTCTAAACAGACCAGAGTTGCTGAAAACCCGAGCGTCATGAACCTTGCCCGGCCATCCGACGTTGATGTTGGTAAAACGTCCCCTGTGGTCCACCAGTGCTTCCAGCACCATTGAAAGGTACCCCTTTCTGTTGATGTACTGGCTGGCCTGGTGGCCCGGTCCCAGGATAGGGATGT
>NW_020713891.1:0-1615 GCF_002925995.2 Terrapene triunguis | reverse complement strand
GGAGGAGAGGTGGCGACAGGAGGACAGGCAGGCTACTCAAACGCTGCTTGGACTAATGAGGGAGCAAACGGACACGCTCCGCCGCCTTGTGGATGTTCTGCAGGACCGGAGGCAGGAGGAGAGAGCCCCGCTGCAGTCTCTCTGTAACTGCCCTGCCCCGCCACCAAGTCCCATACCCCCCTCACCCAAAGTCCAAACACGGAGGGGTGGAAGGGGCCGGGAAAAATTTCACTCCACCCCTGCGGACTGCTCTACCACTAGAAGGCTCTCATTCCCCAAAATTTGAAAAGTCCTTTCCTACCCGCCTCACACAAGACCCCGTCCAAGTTTCACGCCCCCGTTCCATGTGCGGTTGTCAATAAAGAATACGTTTCTGTTCATTTCTGTTTCCATCCTCTTCTTTTGGAGGGGAGTCTGTCTGAAGGGGGGGGGAAGGGGCTTGGTCATTGGACAGGACAGTCACCTTTAGCAGGGGGCAGGTGCAGCAGCAGGGCACATATACAGTGCAGTGACTGGTTATCCTGGTCAGTCTGTGAGGTGGTTTTCATGTTTTGTGTGGTGGGGGGGGTGGTGTTGCTCTGTGACTTGGTGGCGGGGGAGGGCAGTTACAGATCTTATGCAGCGGTCCTTACCCTGGATCACAGAGCCGCGCAGCAGGGGATCTGTAACCCTCCTCCCCCTGCAAGACAGTCACATAGCCGACACATACACGCAGTCCCGGCCAGGAGGGCTGGCAGGCTCCGTTGAAACAACCAGTCCACCACCGCGGAGCCTGTCATTCCTGGAGTTTAGAAGCATCATTTGCATCACAACACTAAACCCGCCCCCCGCCACAGTCTGCGTCCCAGGTTTAAAACATTCCCGCGAAAACAGTAATAAAGACAACGGTGTCCATTAACAAAACAGAACAGATTTTATTTTTTGGGAAGGGGGTGAAGGGGGTATGTAATTGGAGAGGATAGTCGACGGCAACTGGGTAAAGAAACGGGGGCAAGTTCTGCTTCTGTGTCCACAAACTTAAAAGTCACTGGGTACCCTGCTCAGCCTTGAAACTGGCTTTCAAAGCCTCCCGGATGCACAGCGCGTCCCGCTGGGATCTTCTAATCGCCCGGCTGTCTGGCTGGGCGTAATCAGCAGCCAGGCTATTTGCCTCAACCTCCCACCCCGCCATAAAGGTCTCCCCCTTGCTCTCACACAGATTGTGGAGCACACAGCAAGCTGCAATAACGATGGGGATATTGGTTTCGCTGAGATCACAGCGAGTGAGTAAGCTTCTCCATCTCCCCTTGAGACAGCCAAAAGCACACTCCACCACCATTCTGCACTTGCTCAGCCGGTAGTTGAACAGTTCTTTTTCTGTGTCCAGGGCGCCAGTATAGGGCTTCATGAGCCAGGGCATTAGCGGGTAGGCTGGGTCCCCGAGGATGACTGTAGGCATCTCCACATCCCCAAGAGTTATTTTGTGGTCTGGGAAGTAAATACCTTCCTGCAGCCGTCTAAACAGACCAGAGTTCCTGAACACGCGAGCGTCATGAACCTTGCCCGGCCATCCGACGTAGATGTTTGTAAACCGTCCCCGATGGTCCACCAGTGCTTGCAGCACCATTGAAAAGTA
>NW_020713890.1:0-2039 GCF_002925995.2 Terrapene triunguis | reverse complement strand
CCTTGAGAGGTCATCTAGTTCAACCCCTGCGCTGACAAAGAACAAAGGCCTGGTCTACACTAGGCTTTTATGTCGAATTTAGCGCCGTTATATCGAATTAACCCTGCACCCGTCCACACCAGGAAGCCATTTAGTTCGACATAGAGCTCTCTTTAAATCGATTTCTGTAATCCTCCCCAACGAGAGGAGTAGCGCTAAATTCGAAATGGCCATATCGAATTAGGCTAGGTGTGGATGGAAATCGACGCTAATAGCTCCGGGAGCTATCCCACAGTGCAACACTCTGTTGACGCTCTGGACAGCAGTCCGAGCTCGGATGCTCTGACCGGCCACACCCCGGGAAAATTTGAATTCCTTTTCCTGTCTGGGCAGTTTGAAGCGCAGTTTCTGTTTGGACACCGTGGCGAGCTCAGCAGCAGTGGCAGCAGTGGCAATGATGCAGAGCTCTCCAGCAGAGATGGCCGTGCAATCCAATAGAAAGAGGGCCCCAGCATGGACGGATCGGGAAGTCTTGGATCTCATCGCTGTGTGGGGAGATGAGTCCGTGCTTGCCGAGCTGCGCTCCAAAAGACGGAATGCAAAGATCTATGAGAAGATCTCTAAAGCCATGGCAGAGAGAGGATACAGCCGGGATGCAACGCAGTGCCGCCTGAAAATCAAGGAGCTGAGACAAGGCTACCAGAAGACCAAAGAGGCAAACGGACGCTCCGGATCCCAGCCCCACACATCCCGTTTCTACGAGGCACTGCATTCTATCCTAGGTGCGGCTGACGGGGAAGATGAGGAAGGAGATGAAGAGGACGATGCAGTCGACAGCGCTTACCACGCTGATTTCCCCGACAGCCAGGAGCTCTTCATCACCCTCACAGAGATCCCCTACCAACCGTCCCCCGCCGTTACCCCAGACACAGATTCAGGGGAAGGATCAAGCAGTAAGTGTTTTAAATATCTTAACATTTATTTATAACAGAAGTTGCATATTTTAAATATTAACAATAGCTAAAGTGCTTTCAAGTATGTAAACTTTTATTTATAACAGAACAGGAAGATTTGAAATATTAACAATGGGTAAAGTGCTTCTAAACATGTAAACAGGAAAGTGCAACAAAACGGGAATCTGAACAAAGGGTATCATGATTATTGTGTCTTTGGCCGCTTCAATGTATAGTCCGAACCATTTTAAGAAAATTCAACAATGTCCGCTTCATGATTACACTGCCCAAGACGCTCCACTCTTTTGTCCCTCCAAGGGCACCTAACCCAAAAACTGGTTGATGTGTCCGGGGATAGAGGCGAGATCCTCCGGGGAGAACTCCTCATAGGCCTCCTGCAGGTGTCTTTCCAGCCTAATTATCAGGTTCCTTGGCAGGGAGAGCTTATTAGGCCCCCCGTGGTAAGAAACGTTTCCCTGCCACAACGCCAGCAGGTATTCGGGGATCATGGCCTTGCACAGCATAGCAGCAAATGGCCCCGGTTTCTGCAGGCTGTCCCGAAGCATCCTCTCCTTCTGGCTCTCCGAGACCCTCAGAAGGGTGATGTCTGGCATGACGCCCTGCTTTGAATTAGGTAGGGGAAAGTTAGTATTGGGACAGCTTGCCCGTTCCTTTACAGAACTGCAACCGCCGGTTTACAGCCACGCGGTTTACAGCCGCGAGGGGCTGGGACAGGGGCAGAGTTCATGCTTGCAGGATTGCTGCCAGCAGAGACTCGCATTGCTTTCTATGTGAAAGGAGGCCAGTGCCACTCTTAAAGTTTTAAGCAGCCACAAGTCTACGGCTTACCATGTTTGCCAGCTAGACAAAGTCCGGTGTCCTGCCCCGCTCCTCAGCTCGCCACAGCAAGACCGCAGGCACTGTAGGCGAGGGCCGAAAATTCGACCTTGTCCTCAGTGCGCGTGTGATAGGTGCTCTGCATGGTCTTGTTCACAGAGAAAGACTATGTTCTCTGTTCACAGATACATTGATCTGTCTCAGGAATTCACTCCCTTTTTCCAATTCCCACAGCCACATCTGCCCAGAGGCTAGCGCACATTAGGAGGA
>NW_020713889.1:0-5338 GCF_002925995.2 Terrapene triunguis | reverse complement strand
TGTCAAGGCTGGATCCCCACTTTGAACTTTAGGGTTCAAATGTAGGGGCCTGCATGAAAACTTCTAAGCTTATCTACCAGCTTAGCTTTGGTCCGCTGCCACCATCACAAGAATTCCCTCCCTGGGAAGCCTTGAGAAACCTTTCACCAATTCCCTGGTGAACACAGATCCAAACCCCCTTGGATCTTAAAACAAGGAGAAATTAACCATCCCCCCTCCTTCCTTCCACCCTCCTTTCACCAACTCCTGGTGAATACAGATCCAAACCCCCTTGGATCTTAAAACAAGGAGAAATCAATCTGGTTCTTAAAAAAGAAGGCTTTTAATTAAAGAAAAAGGTAAAAATCATCTCTGTAAAATCAGTATGGAGAATAACTTTACAGGGTAATCAAACTTAAAGAGCTCAGAGGACCCCCCTCTGTCTTAGGTTCAAAGTACAGCAAACAAAGATACACACTCTGGTAAAAAGGTACATTTACAAGTTGAGAAAACAAAGTAAATCTAAGACGCCTTTCTGTCTTTTTACTTACTAGTTTGAAATAGGAGAGACTTGTTTAGAAAGATGGGGAGAACCTGGATTGATGTCTGGTCCCTCTCAGTCCCAAGAGCGAACCCCTCGTTAAAACAAAGAGCACACACAAAAGCCTTTCTCCCCCCAAGATTTGAAAGTATCTTGTCTCCTTATTGGTCCTTGGGTCAGGTGTCAGCCAGGTTACCCGAGCTTCTTAACCCTTTACAGGTAAAAGGATTTGGAGTCTCTGTACACAGAGAGCTGTTACCCTTCCCTTTATAGTTATGACACGCCCCCCAAATCACAGATAGTGTTGGACGTTCGGTTCCACACTGGCTGTGATTTCTTCCTGGAGTTCTAGGAGAAAACAGAGTTAATAAGACACATGTACCTTTAGACATACTACTGATTATATAAAAACTAACAATATGTTTCATTCCAAGAACAATTGTTAACCAGTTAACTCTGGGAAACTTTCCCGGGAGAGTGCATCAGCCACTTTGTTAGAAGCTCCCGAAATGTGTTGTATTTCAAAATCAAAATCTTGGAGAGCTAAACTCCATCGAAGAAGTTTTTTGTTATTTCCCTTGGCGGTATGAAGCCACTGTAGCGCAGCATGGTCTGTTTGTAGTTGGAAACGCCGTCCCCAAACATATGGGCGTAGCTTTTCCAGCGCGTACACAATGGCGTAGCATTCCTTTTCGCTGATTGACCAGTGACTTTCCCTCTCAGACAGTTTTTTGCTGAGAAACACGACAGGATGGAATTCTTGATCCGGTCCTTCCTGCATTAAAACTGCTCCCACGCCTCGCTCGGACGCATCTGTGGTTACTAGGAACGGTTTGTCAAAGTCTGGGGCCCTTAGCACAGGGTCAGACATGAGTGTTGCCTTAAGCTGGTTAAAGGCCTTTTGACACTTATCAGTCCACTGAACTGCATTTGGCTGTTTCTTTCTGGTTAGGTCTGTCAGCGGGGCGGCGATTTGGCTGTAGTGTGGTACAAATCGCCTATAATATCCGGCCAAGCCTAAGAAGGATTGGACCTGTTTCTTTGACTTTGGAACCGGCCACTTTTGGATAGCATCCACTTTGGCCTGTAGGGGATTTATAGTTCCTTGACCCACCTGGTGCCCCAGGTACGTCACTCTGTTTTGGCCTATTTGACACTTTTTAGCCTTAACAGTTAGTCCTGCCTGTCGGATGCGCTCGAAGACTTTTCCCAGGTGCTCCAGGTGTTCTGTCCATGAATCAGAAAAAATGGCCACATCATCGAGGTAGGCAACTGCAGATTCTCCCAATCCCGCTAGGAGACCATCTACAAGTCTTTGGAAGGTGGCGGGTGCATTTCGCAACCCGAAAGGGAGTACATTGAATTCGTACACCCCTGCCTGGGTGACGAAGGCTGACCTTTCCTTAGCGGGTTCATCTAGTGGTACTTGCCAGTACCCTTTGGTTAAGTCTAAAGTAGAGATGAATTGGGCATGTCCCAATTTTTCCAATAGCTCATCTGTGCGTGGCATTGGATAGTTGTCAGGACGAGTTACAGCATTTAGCTTACGGTAGTCCACGCAAAAGCGTATTTCCCCATCTGGTTTGGGAACTAGAACCACTGGAGATGCCCATGCACTGTTAGAGGGGCGGATTATACCCATCTGTAGCATGTCCTGGATCTCCCTTTGTATAGCAGCTTGGGCATGAGGTGACTCCCGGTAGGATGGGGTTCTAATTGGGTGAGCATTACCTGTGTCAATGGAGTGGTATGCCCGTTCGGTCCGTCCTGGAGTGGCTGAGAAAATCGGTGCAAAGCTTGTGCACAGCTCCTTGATCTGCTGTCGCTGCAGACGTCCCAGGGTCGTGGAGAGGTTCACCTCTTCCACGCCACCATTCCTTTTTCCTTCGTAGTAGACACCTGCCGGCCACTCCGCGTCATCTGTTTCCTGGGCTGTAAACTGGCAAACGTTTAATTCTCTGGAATAAAAGGGCTTAAGAGAATTAACATGGTATACCTTAGGCTTTATGTTGGAGGTGGGGGAGGCTATGAGATAGTTAACAGCTCCTAGGCGCTCCTGGACCGTGAATGGTCCTTTCCACGACGCTTCCATTTTATGGGCCTGGAGCGCCTTTAAGACCATGACTTGGTCTCCTACTTTGAAGGACCGTTCTCTGGAATGTTTATCATACCAGGCCTTTTGCTCTTCCTGAGCATCCTTTAGGTTTTCTTTAGCAAGGGCTAAAGAGTGTCGGAGGGTGTTTTGTAGGTTGCTTACAAAGTCTAGAATGTTAGTTCCTGGAGAAGGCGTAAACCCCTCCCATTGCTGCTTCACCAACTGTAATGGCCCCTTAACCTCGCGGCCATACACAAGTTCAAATGGTGAAAACCCTAAACTGGGATGTGGTACAGCCCTGTAGGCAAAAAGCAACTGCTGCAACACTAGGTCCCAATCATTGGAGTGTTCATTTATGAATTTACGTATCATGGCCCCCAAAGTTCCATTAAACCTCTCCACCAGACCATTGGTTTGATGGTGATGAGGGGTGGCAACCAAGTGATTCACCCCATGAGCTTCCCACAGGTTTTTCATGTTCCCTGCCAGGAAATTAGTTCCCGAATCTGTAAGGATGTCGGAGGGCCACCCTACCCTGGCAAAAATGTCTGCTAATGCCTGACACACACTTTTAGCCTTGGTGTTGCTTAAGGGTACAGCTTCCGGCCATCGGGTAGCAAAATCCATGAAAGTCAGTACGTACTGCTTTCCTCTGGGTGTCTTCTTTGGGAAAGGGCCCAGAATATCCACAGCTACTCGCTGAAATGGGACCTCAATTATGGGTAGTGGCTGGAGAGGGGCTTTAACCTGGTCTTGGGGCTTTCCCACTCGTTGGCACACCTCACAAGACCGGACATAATTAGCAACGTCCTTGCCCATTCCCTCCCAGTGGAAGGACTTCCCCAACCGGTCTTTGGTTCTGTTCACCCCAGAATGGCCACTGGGATGATCATGGGCTAAGCTCAAGAGCTTTACCCGATACTTAGTGGGAACTACCAACTGTCTTTGAGGATGCCAGTCTTCCTGGTGCCCACCAGAAAGAGTCTCCTTGTATAAAAGTCCTTGTTCTACAACAAACCGGGATCGGTTAGAAGAGCTGAGAGGCGGTGGGGTGCTCCGCGCCGCCGCCCAAGCTTTCTGAAGGCTGTCATCTGCTTCCTGCTCGGCCTGGAACTGTTCCCTTGATGCTGGAGACATCAGTTCCTCCTTGGACTGTGGACTGGGGCTTGGTCCCTCTGGAAGCGATGCAGGTGCTGGGGCTGTTTCCATTGACTGTGAACCGCTGTCCGCTGGTGCACTATGTGGTATTTCAGGCTCTGGCTGAGCCTCTTGGGTAGGGTTATCTGCTGCTTCCGCCAGTTCAGGCTCGCTGGTGCCCTCTGGCATTGGAGTTGTAGACGGGTTTGCAAGCGCTGGACTCAGTGCTGGCAATGGTTCTGGTGCTGGTTGCGTTGCCAGTTCCGGTTCTGGGACTGGCTTTGACTGGGTCTCTGGGATTGGATCCACTACGGCTGTTGCAGTCGTTGGCAGGGGATCTGGTTCCACCACCTGTGTTTGGGTCTCCGGTAACACCGACGGGGCTCTGGTGGACGGCTCAGGAACAGGGATGGGGGTGAAAGCTTGCTTAGCCTGGCTGCGGGTGACTATTCCCACCCTCTTGGCTAGCTTCACATGGTTGGCCAAGTCTTCCCCCAGCAGCATGGGGATGGGATAATTGTCATAGACTGCAAAAGTCCACATTCCTGCCCAGCCCTTGTACTGGACATGCAACTGGGCTGTAGGCAAGGTTACAGACTGTGACACGAAGGGTTGAATTGTCACTGTAGCCTCCGGGTTGATGAGTTTGGGGTCCACTAGGGATTGGTGGATAGTTGACACTTGTGCCCCAGTATCCCTCCAAGCGATAACCTTCTTACCGCCCACTCTCAAGGTTTCCCTTCGCTCCGAGGGTATGAGAGAGGCATCTGGGTCTGGGGATCTTTGGTGTGACTGGGGTGTAATGAACTGTAATCGGTTGGGGTTCTTGGGGCAGTGAGCCTTTATATGCCCCAGTTCATTACATTTAAAACATCGCCCTGCTAAGGTATCACCGGGGCGATGTTGGTTGATGGAGACTGGTGTGGTGGGGTGAGAAGGCGTCTGGGGTTTCCCTTGGGATGTGGGTGGGGCCTTGGGTTGTCCCCGGTGATAAGGTTTTGTTTCGGCTTGCCCCTTCTGATATTCGCTCCAACTGCTACTAGCTTTTTTCTTTTCTGTCACCTCCACCCATTTGGCTCCAATCTCCCCCGCCTCGGTTACAGTTTTGGGCTTCCTATCTAGGATGTACCTTTCTATTTCCTCAGGAACACCCTCTAAAAACTGCTCCATTTGCAATAGGAAGGGCAACTCTTCCGTAGATTTAACATTTGCTCCTGATATCCAGGCATCCCAATTTTTCCCAATGTGGTAGGCATGTCGGGTAAATGACACATCGGGTTTCCACCTTAGGGCTCTGAACCGCCGACGGGCATGCTCAGGTGTTAGCCCCATTCTGATTCTGGCCTTGTTTTTAAAAAGTTCATAACTGTTCATGTGTTCCTTAGGCATTTCAGCCGCCACCTCTGCTAAGGGTCCACTGAGCTGCGGTCTCAGCTCTACCATGTACTGGGTTAGAGGGATGTTGTATCCAAGGCAGGCCCTTTCAAAATTTTCTAAGAAGGCCTCAGTATCATCGCCTGCCTTGTAGGTGGGGAATTTCCTGGGATGGGAAGTGGTACCTGGAGAGGAGTTGTTAGGATGGTCTG
>NW_020713888.1:0-4669 GCF_002925995.2 Terrapene triunguis | reverse complement strand
AGAGACAGAGAAGAGAAAGCCAAAGAGGCGGCCCACAAGAGAGAGATGGAGCTGAAAGAAAAAGAGATGGAACTGGAAGCAGCAAGGACTAGGCAGGGTGCATCAGACCATCCTAACAACTCCTCTCCAGGTACCACTTCCCATCCCAGGAAATTCCCTACCTACAAGGCAGGCGATGATACTGAGGCCTTCTTAGAAAATTTTGAAAGGGCCTGCCTTGGATACAACATCCCTCTAACCCAGTACATGGTAGAGCTGAGACCGCAGCTCAGTGGACCCTTAGCAGAGGTGGCGGCTGAAATGCCTAAGGAACACATGAACAGTTATGAACTTTTTAAAAACAAGGCCAGAATCAGAATGGGGCTAACACCTGAGCATGCCCGTCGGCGGTTCAGAGCCCTAAGGTGGAAACCTGATGTGTCATTTACCCGACATGCCTACCACATTGGAAAAAATTGGGATGCCTGGATATCAGGAGCAAATGTTAAATCTACGGAAGAGTTGCCCTTCCTATTGCAAATGGAGCAGTTTTTAGAGGGTGTTCCTGAGGAAATAGAAAGGTACATCCTAGATGGGAAGCCCAAAACTGTAACCGAGGCGGGGGAGATTGGAGCCAAATGGGTGGAGGTGACAGAAAAGAAAAAAGCTAGTAGCAGTTGGAGCGAATATCAGAAGGGGCAAGCCGAAACAAAACCTTACCACCGGGGACAACCCAAGGCCCCACCCACATCCCAAGGGAAACCCCAGACGCCTTCTCACCCCACCACACCAGTCTCCATCAACCAACATCGCCCCGGTGATACCTTAGCAGGGCGATGTTTTAAATGTAATGAACTGGGGCATATAAAGGCTCACTGCCCCAAGAACCCTAACCGATTACAGTTCATTACACCCCAATCACACCAAAGATCCCCAGACCCAGATGCCTCTCTCATACCCTCGGAGCGAAGGGAAACCTTGAGAGTGGGCGGAAAGAAGGTTATCGCTTGGAGGGATACTGGGGCACAAGTGTCAACTATCCACCAATCCCTAGTGGACCCCAAACTCATCAACCCGGAGGCTACAGTGACAATTCAACCCTTCGTGTCACAGTCTGTAACCTTGCCTACAGCCCAGTTGCATGTCCAGTACAAGGGCTGGTCAGGAATGTGGACTTTTGCAGTCTATGACAATTATCCCATCCCCATGCTGCTGGGGGAAGACTTGGCCAACCATGTGAAGCTAGCCAAGAGGGTGGGAATAGTCACCCGCAGCCAGGCTAAGCAAGCTTCCACCCCCATCCCTGTTCCTGAGCCGTCCACCAGGGCCCCGTCTGTGTTACCGGAGACCCAAACACAGGTGGTGGAACCGGATCCCCTGCCAACGACTGCAACAGCCGTAGTGGATCCAATCCCAGAGACCCAGCCAAAGCCAGTCCCGGAACCGGAACTGGCAACGCAACCAGCACCAGAACCATTGCCGGCACGGAGTCCAGCGCTTGCAAACCCGTCTACAACTCCAATGCCAGAGGGCACCAGCGAGCCTGAACTGGCGGAAGCAGCAGATAACCCTACCCAAGAGGCTCAGCCAGAACCTGAGATACCACATAGTGCACCAGCGGACAGCGGTTCACGGTCAGTGGAAACAGCCCCAGCACCTGCATCGCTTCCAGAGGGACCAAGCCCCAGTCCACAGTCCAAGGAGGAACTGATGTCTCCAGCATCAAGGGAACAGTTCCAGGCCGAGCAGGAAGCAGATGACAGCCTTCAGAAAGCTTGGGCGGCGGCACGGAGCACCCCACCGCCTCTCAGCTCTTCTAACCGATCCCGGTTTGTTGTAGAACAAGGACTTTTATACAAGGAGACTCTTTCTGGTGGGCACCAGGAAGACTGGCATCCTCAAAGACAGTTGGTAGTTCCCACTAAGTATCGGGTAAAGCTCTTGAGCTTAGCCCATGATCATCCCAGTGGCCATTCTGGGGTGAACAGAACCAAAGACCGGTTGGGGAAGTCCTTCCACTGGGAGGGAATGGGCAAGGACGTTGCTAATTATGTCCGGTCTTGTGAGGTGTGCCAACGAGTGGGAAAGCCCCAAGACCAGGTTAAAGCCCCTCTCCAGCCACTACCCATAATTGAGGTCCCATTTCAGCGAGTAGCTGTGGATATTCTGGGTCCTTTCCCAAAGAAGACACCCAGAGGAAAGCAGTACGTCCTGACTTTCATGGATTTTGCTACCCGATGGCCGGAAGCTGTACCCTTAAGCAACACCAAGGCTAAAAGTGTGTGCCAGGCATTAGCAGACATTTTTGCCAGGGTAGGTTGGCCCTCCGACATCCTTACAGATTCGGGAACTAATTTCCTGGCAGGGAACATGAAAACCCTGTGGGAAGCTCATGGGGTGAATCACTTGGTTGCCACCCCTCATCACCATCAAACCAATGGTCTGGTGGAGAGGTTTAATGGAACTTTGGGGGCCATGATACGTAAATTCATAAATGAACACTCCAATGATTGGGACCTAGTGTTGCAGCAGTTGCTTTTTGCCTACAGGGCTGTACCACATCCCAGTTTAGGGTTTTCACCATTTGAACTTGTGTATGGCCGCGAGGTTAAGGGGCCATTACAGTTGGTGAAGCAGCAATGGGAGGGGTTTACGCCTTCTCCAGGAACTAACATTCTAGACTTTGTAAGCAACCTACAAAACACCCTCCGACACTCTTTAGCCCTTGCTAAAGAAAACCTAAAGGATGCTCAGGAAGAGCAAAAGGCCTGGTATGATAAACATTCCAGAGAACGGTCCTTCAAAGTAGGAGACCAAGTCATGGTCTTAAAGGCGCTCCAGGCCCATAAAATGGAAGCGTCGTGGGAAGGACCATTCACGGTCCAGGAGCGCCTAGGAGCTGTTAACTATCTCATAGCCTCCCCCACCTCCAACATAAAGCCTAAGGTATACCATGTTAATTCTCTTAAGCCCTTTTATTCCAGAGAATTAAACGTTTGCCAGTTTACAGCCCAGGAAACAGATGACGCGGAGTGGCCTGCAGGTGTCTACTACGAAGGAACAAGGAATGGTGGCGTGGAAGAGGTGAACCTCTCCACGACCCTGGGACGTCTGCAGCGACAGCAGATCAAGGAGCTGTGCACAAGCTTTGCACCGATTTTCTCAGCCACTCCAGGACGGACCGAACGGGCATACCACTCCATTGACACAGGTAATGCTCACCCAATTAGAACCCCACCCTACCGGGAGTCACCTCATGCCCAAGCTGCTATACAAAGGGAGATCCAGGACATGCTACAGATGGGTATAATCCGCCCCTCTAACAGTGCATGGGCATCTCCAGTGGTTCTAGTTCCCAAACCAGATGGGGAAATACGCTTTTGCGTGGACTACCGTAAGCTAAATGCTGTAACTCGTCCTGACAACTATCCAATGCCACGCACAGATGAGCTATTGGAAAAATTGGGACATGCCCAATTCATCTCTACTTTAGACTTAACCAAAGGGTACTGGCAAGTACCACTAGATGAACCCGCTAAGGAAAGGTCAGCCTTCGTCACCCAGGCAGGGGTGTACGAATTCAATGTACTCCCTTTCGGGTTGCGAAATGCACCCGCCACCTTCCAAAGACTTGTAGATGGTCTCTTAGCGGGATTGGGAGAATCTGCAGTTGCCTACCTCGATGATGTGGCCATTTTTTCTGATTCATGGACAGAACACCTGGAGCACCTGGGAAAAGTCTTCGAGCGCATCCGACAGGCAGGACTAACTGTTAAGGCTAAAAAGTGTCAAATAGGCCAAAACAGAGTGACGTACCTGGGGCACCAGGTGGGTCAAGGAACTATAAATCCCCTACAGGCCAAAGTGGATGCTATCCAAAAGTGGCCGGTTCCAAAGTCAAAGAAACAGGTCCAATCCTTCTTAGGCTTGGCCGGATATTATAGGCGATTTGTACCACACTACAGCCAAATCGCCGCCCCGCTGACAGACCTAACCAGAAAGAAACAGCCAAATGCAGTTCAGTGGACTGATGAGTGTCAAAAGGCCTTTAACCAGCTTAAGGCAACACTCATGTCTGACCCTGTGCTAAGGGCCCCAGACTTTGACAAACCGTTCCTAGTAACCACAGATGCTTCCGAGAGAGGCGTGGGAGCAGTTTTAATGCAGGAAGGACCGGATCAAGAATTCCATCCTGTCGTGTTTCTCAGCAAGAAACTGTCTGAGAGGGAAAGCCACTGGTCAATCAGCGAAAAGGAATGCTACGCCATTGTGTACGCGCTGGAAAAGCTACGCCCATATGTTTGGGGACGGCGTTTCCAACTACAAACAGACCATGCTGCGCTACAGTGGCTTCATACCGCCAAGGGAAATAACAAAAAACTTCTTCGGTGGAGTTTAGCTCTCCAAGATTTTGATTTTGAAATACAACACATTTCGGGAGCTTCTAACAAAGTGGCTGATGCACTCTCCCGGGAAAGTTTCCCAGAGTTAACTGGTTAACAATTGTTCTTGGAATGAAACATTGTTAGTTTTTATATAATCAGTAGTATGTCTTATTAACTCTGTTTTCTCCTAGAACTCCAGGAAGAAATCACAGCCAGTGTGGAACCGAACGTCCAACACTATCTGTGATTTGGGGGGCGTGTCATAACTATGAAGGGAAGGGTAACAGCTCTCTGTGTACAGAGAC
>NW_020713887.1:0-1119 GCF_002925995.2 Terrapene triunguis | reverse complement strand
CAGCAAAATGGAGTCTGGAGTCACATGGGCCAGTTCCTGCATACTTTCCTGAGTCTCAAGGCATATATGCCTTCTCTCAATGGGTCCATTGTATAGCTGATGGTCCTTAATGGGCCATCAAGCAGGCTAGGCAGAGCTAACACCAGCTTGTCTGGTATGTCACCCAGAAGCATAGCATAAGTTTGCAATACAGACAGTATAGAGCCAATATTCATAACTTCAACTACAAAACTGATACACACATATAGACAGCATAATCATAACCAGTAAACCATAACCTTGTCTTAGACACCCCATTTGACCCCCTTTATACAAGATTTGGGTGCCACTACAGGACCTTGGTTGCAACAATGATCTATATGGTCCCAGATTATATCAATAACGTCACACCACCTTATAGTCCATTCATCCAATCCATGTTTTAACTTTCTGGCAAGAATACTGTGGGAGGCCATATCAAAAGCTTTGCTAAAGTCAAGATATATCACCTCCACTGCTTTCCCCATATCCATAGAGCCAGTTATCTCATCATAGAAGGCAATCAGGTTGGCCAGGCATGACTTGCCTTGGTGAATCCATGTTGACTGTTCCTGATCACCTTCCTCTTTGCCAAGTGCTTCAAAATGGTTTCCTTGAGAACCTGCTCCATGATTTTTCCAAGGACTGAGGTGAGGCTGAGCGGTTTGTAGTTCTCCAGGTTCTCCTTCTTCCCTTTTTTAAAGCTGGGCAGTATATTTGCCTTTTTCCAATCATCTAGGACCTCCCCGATTGCCACGAGTTTTCAAAGATAATGGCCAATGGCTCTGCAATCACATCAGCCAATTCCCTCAGCACCCTTGGATGCATAAGATCTGGACCCATGGACTTGTGCATGTCCAGCTTTTCTAAATAGTCCTTTACCTGTTCTTTCACCACTGAGAGCTGCTCACCTTCTCCCTATACCATGTTGCCCAGTGTGGAGCTAAAAGAAGGAGGCACACATCAGGACCCCGATGATCACTACTTCCCACCACCCAACACAGATGTAATGAGGTTGAGCAGTGTCCGTACAAGAGAAAACTAAGACTACAGATTATTCCTCAAAAAAGGATTTTAATGACTTACGGCTATAAATGCAAC
>NW_020713886.1:0-5170 GCF_002925995.2 Terrapene triunguis | reverse complement strand
GTCTCTGTACACAGAGAGCTGTTACCCTTCCCTTCATAGTTATGACACGCCCCCCAAATCACAGATAGTGTTGGACGTTCGGTTCCACACTGGCTGTGATTTCTTCCTGGAGTTCTAGGAGAAAACAGAGTTAATAAGACACATGTACCTTTAGACATACTACTGATTATATAAAAACTAACAATATGTTTCATTCCAAGAACATTTGTTAACCAGTTAACTCTGGGAAACTTTCCCGGGAGAGTGCATCAGCCACTTTGTTAGAAGCTCCCGAAATGTGTTGTATTTCAAAATCAAAATCTTGGAGAGCTAAACTCCACCGAAGAAGTTTTTTGTTATTTCCCTTGGCGGTATGAAGCCACTGTAGCGCAGCATGGTCTGTTTGTAGTTGGAAACGCCGTCCCCAAACATATGGGCGTAGCTTTTCCAGCGTGTACACAATGGCGTAGCATTCCTTTTCGCTGATTGACCAGTGACTTTCCCTCTCAGACAGTTTTTTGCTGAGAAACACGACAGGATGGAATTCTTGATCCGGTCCTTCCTGCATTAAAACTGCTCCCACGCCTCTCTCGGAAGCATCTGTGGTTACTAGGAACGGTTTGTCAAAGTCTGGGGCCCTTAGCACAGGGTCAGACATGAGTGTTGCCTTAAGCTGGTTAAAGGCCTTTTGACACTTATCAGTCCACTGAACTGCATTTGGCTGTTTCTTTCTGGTTAGGTCTGTCAGCGGGGCGGCGATTTGGCTGTAGTGTGGTACAAATCGCCTATAATATCCGGCCAAGCCTAAGAAGGATTGGACCTGTTTCTTTGACTTTGGAACCGGCCACTTTTGGATAGCATCCACTTTGGCCTGTAGGGGATTTATAGTTCCTTGACCCACCTGGTGCCCCAGGTACGTCACTCTGTTTTGGCCTATTTGACACTTTTTAGCCTTAACAGTTAGTCCTGCCTGTCGGATGCGCTCGAAGACTTTTTTCCAGGTGCTCCAGGTGTTCTGTCCATGAATCAGAAAAAATGGCCACATCATCGAGGTAGGCAACTGCAGATTCTCCCAATCCCGCTAAGAGACCATCTACAAGTCTTTGGAAGGTGGCGGGTGCATTTCGCAACCCGAAAGGGAGTACATTGAATTCATACACCCCTGCCTGGGTGACGAAGGCGGACCTTTCCTTAGCGGGTTCATCTAGTGGTACTTGCCAGTACCCTTTGGTTAAGTCTAAAGTAGAGATGAATTGGGCATGTCCCAATTTTTCCAATAGCTCATCTGTGCGTGGCATTGGATAGTTGTCAGGACGAGTTACAGCATTTAGCTTACGGTAGTCCACGCAAAAGCGTATTTCCCCATCTGGTTTGGGAACTAGAACCACTGGAGATGCCCATGCACTGTTAGAGGGGCGGATTATACCCCTCTGTAGCATGTCCTGGATCTCCCTTTGTATAGCCGCTTGGGCATGAGGTGACTCCCGGTAGGGTGGGGTTCTAATTGGGTGAGCATTACCTGTGTCAATGGAGTGGTATGCCCGTTCGGTCCGTCCTGGAGTGGCTGAGAAAATCGGTGCAAAGCTTGTGCACAGCTCCTTGATCTGCTGTCGCTGCAGACGTCCCAGGGTCGTGGAGAGGTTCACCTCTTCCACGCCACCATTCCTTGTTCCTTCGTAGTAGACACCTGCAGGCCACTCCGCGTCATCTGTTTCCTGGGCTGTAAACTGGCAAACGTTTAATCCTCTGGAATAAAAGGGCTTAAGAGAATTAACATGGTATACCTTAGGCTTTATGTTGGAGGTGGGGGAGGCTATGAGATAGTTAACAGCTCCTAGGCGCTCCTGGACCGTGAATGGTCCTTCCCACGACGCTTCCATTTTATGGGCCTGGAGCGCCTTTAAGACCATGACTTGGTCTCCTACTTTGAAGGACCGTTCTCTGGAATGTTTATCATACCAGGCCTTTTGCTCTTCCTGAGCATCCTTTAGGTTTTCTTTAGCAAGGGCTAAAGAGTGTCGGAGGGTGTTTTGTAGGTTGCTTACAAAGTCTAGAATGTTAGTTCCTGGAGAAGGCGTAAACCCCTCCCATTGCTGCTTCACCAACTGTAATGGCCCCTTAACCTCGCGGCCATACACAAGTTCAAATGGTGAAAACCCTAAACTGGGATGTGGTACAGCCCTGTAGGCAAAAAGCAACTGCTGCAACACTAGGTCCCAATCATTGGAGTGTTCATTTATGAATTTACGTATCATGGCCCCCAAAGTTCCATTAAACCTCTCCACCAGACCATTGGTTTGATGGTGATGAGGGGTGGCAACCAAGTGATTCACCCCATGAGCTTCCCACAGGTTTTTCATGTTCCCTGCCAGGAAATTAGTTCCCGAATCTGTAAGGATGTCGGAGGGCCAACCTACCCTGGCAAAAATGTCTGCTAATGCCTGGCACACACTTTTAGCCTTGGTGTTGCTTAAGGGTACAGCTTCCGGCCATCGGGTAGCAAAATCCATGAAAGTCAGTACGTACTGCTTTCCTCTGGGTGTCTTCTTTGGGAAAGGACCCAGAATATCCACAGCTACTCGCTGAAATGGGACCTCAATTATGGGTAGTGGCTGGAGAGGGGCTTTAACCTGGTCTTGGGGCTTTCCCACTCGTTGGCACACCTCACAAGACCGGACATAATTAGCAACGTCCTTGCCCATTCCCTCCCAGTGGAAGGACTTCCCCAACCGGTCTTTGGTTCTGTTCACCCCAGAATGGCCACTGGGATGATCATGGGCTAAGCTCAAGAGCTTTACCCGATACTTAGTGGGAACCACCAACTGTCTTTGAGGATGCCAGTCTTCCTGGTGCCCCCAGAAAGAGTTTCCTTGTATAAAAGTTTGTTGTTCTACAACAAACCGGGATCGGTTAGAAGAGCTGAGAGGCGGTGGGGTGCTCCGTGCCGCCGCCCAAGCTTTCTGAAGGCTGTCATCTGCTTCCTGCTCGGCCTGGAACTGTTCCCTTGATGCTGGAGACATCAGTTCCTCCTTGGACTGTGGACTGGGGCTTGGTCCCTCTGGAAGCGATGCAGGTGCTGGGGCTGTTTTCACTGACCGTGAACCGCTGTCCGCTGGTGCACTATGTGGTATCTCAGGCTCTGGCTGAGCCTCTTGGGGAGGGTTATCTGCTGCTTCCGCCAGTTCAGGCTCGCTGGTGCCCTCTGGCATTGGAGTTGTAGACGGGTTTGCAAGCGCTGGACTCCGTGCCGGCAATGGTTCTGGTGCTGGTTGCGTTGCCAGTTCCGGTTCCGGGACTGGCTTTGGCTGGGTCTCTGGGATTGGATCCACTACGGCTGTTGCAGTCGTTGGCAGGGGATCCGGTTCCACCACCTGTGTTTGGGTCTCCGGTAACACAGACGGGGCCCTGGTGGACGGCTCAGGAACAGGGATGGGGGTGGAAGCTTGCTTAGCCTGGCTGCGGGTGACTATTCCCACCCTCTTGGCTAGCTTCACATGGTTGGCCAAGTCTTCCCCCAGCAGCATGGGGATGGGATAATTGTCATAGACTGCAAAAGTCCACATTCCTGCCCAGCCCTTGTACTGGACATGCAACTGGGCTGTAGGCAAGGTTACAGACTGTGACACGAAGGGTTGAATTGTCACTGTAGCCTCCGGGTTGATGAGTTTGGGGTCCACTAGGGATTGGTGGATAGTTGACACTTGTGCCCCAGTGTCCCTCCAAGCGATAACCTTCTTTCCGCCCACTCTCAAGGTTTCCCTTCGCTCCGAGGGTATGAGAGAGGCATCTGGGTCTGGGGATCTTTGGTGTGATTGGGGTGTAATGAACTGTAATCGGTTAGGGTTCTTGGGGAAGTGAGCCTTTATATGCCCCAGTTCATTACATTTAAAACATCGCCCTGCTAAGGTATCACCGGGGCGATGTTGGTTGATGGAGACTGGTGTGGTGGGGTGAGAAGGCGTCTGGGGTTTCCCTTGGGATGTGGGTGGGGCCTTGGGTTGTCCCCGGTGGTAAGGTTTTGTTTCGGCTTGCCCCTTCTGATATTCGCTCCAACTGCTACTAGCTTTTTTCTTTTCTGTCACCTCCACCCATTTGGCTCCAATCTCCCCCGCCTCGGTTACAGTTTTGGGCTTCCCATCTAGGATGTACCTTTCTATTTCCTCAGGAACACCCTCTAAAAACTGCTCCATTTGCAATAGGAAGGGCAACTCTTCCGTAGATTTAACATTTGCTCCTGATATCCAGGCATCCCAATTTTTCCCAATGTGGTAGGCATGTCGGGTAAATGACACATCGGGTTTCCACCTTAGGGCTCTGAACCGCCGACGGGCATGCTCAGGTGTTAGCCCCATTCTGATTCTGGCCTTGTTTTTAAAAAGTTCATAACTGTTCATGTGTTCCTTAGGCATTTCAGCCGCCACCTCTGCTAAGGGTCCACTGAGCTGCGGTCTCAGCTCTACCATGTACTGGGGTGGAGGGATGTTGTATCCAAGGCAGGCCCTTTCAAAATTTTCTAAGAAGGCCTCAGTATCATCGCCTGCCTTGTAGGTAGGGAATTTCCTGGGATGGGAAGTGGTACCTGGAGAGGAGTTGTTAGGATGGTCTGACGCACCCTGCCTAGTCCTTGCTGCTTCCAGTTCCATCTCTTTTTCTTTCAGCTCCATCTCTCTCTTGTGGGCCGCCTCTTTGGCTTTCTCTTCTCTGTCTCTCAGCTCTATCTCTTTTTCTTTCAGCTCCATAGCTCTCTTGTGGGCCTCCTCTTTAGCTTTTTCTTCTTTGGTAGTCATTTTCCTGGTTTTCTTGTGCTGGGTCACACCCCTCTGCAGTTGACTGAAATTGGGATGTACTTAGCTCTGGCTGCTGCTGAGTTAACAGAGACTTTCTAACAAGCTACTCCCGAGGATGTAAAAAGAAAAAAAAACAATTCAACTTGTAAATTATCTTTACCAGTCAGTCAAAGTTTGCTCCCTTTGAACCCTTCTCTTAACAAAGGACCTCGTTAAAAAAAACTTAACACCTCTGCCTTCAGGCAAGGAGAGATAAGATATGCATCTACCTTCAGCTCTGCTTTCCAAGCAGCTAGAAGGAAAAAAAAATCTCTTACTGACTTTGGGTTTAAAATGTATCCCACCGCTATGCCACCATGTCAAGGCTGGATCCCCACTTTGAACTTTAGGGTTCAAATGTAGGG
>NW_020713885.1:0-2166 GCF_002925995.2 Terrapene triunguis | reverse complement strand
CAGCAAAATGGAGTCTGGAGTCACATGGGCCAGTTCCTGCATACTTTGCTGAGTCTCAAGGCATATATGCCTTCTCTCAATGGGTCCATTGTATAGCTGATGGTCCTTAATGGGCCATCAAGCAGGCTAGGCAGAGCTAACACCAGCTTGTCTGGTATGTCACCCAGAAGCATAGCATAAGTTTGCAATACAGACAGTATAGAGCCAATATTCATAACTTCAACTACAAAACTGATACACACATATAGACAGCATAATCATAACCAGTAAACCATAACCTTGTCTTAGACACCCCATTTGTCCCCCTTTATACAAGATTTGGGTGCCACTACAGGACCTTGGTTGCAACAATGATCTATATGGTCCCAGATTATATCAATAACTTCACACCACCTTATAGTCCATTCATCCAATCCATGTTTTAACTTTCTGGCAAGAATACTGTGGGAGGCCATATCAAAAGCTTTGCTAAAGTCAAGATATATCACCTCCACTGCTTTCCCCATATCCATAGAGCCAGTTATCTCATCATAGAAGGCAATCAGGTTGGCCAGGCATGACTTGCCTTGGTGAATCCATGTTGACTGTTCCTGATCACCTTCCTCTTTGCCAAGTGCTTCAAAATGGTTTCCTTGAGAACCTGCTCCATGATTTTTCCAAGGACTGAGGTGAGGCTGAGCGGTTTGTAGTTCCCCAGGTTCTCCTTCTTCCCTTTTTTAAAGCTGGGCAGTATATTTGCCTTTTTCCAATCGTCTAGGACCTCCCCGATTGCCACGAGTTTTCAAAGATAATGGCCAATGGCTCTGCAATCACATCAGCCAATTCCCTCAGCACCCTTGGATGCATTAGATCTGGACCCATGGACTTGTGCATGTCCAGCTTTTCTAAATAGTCCTTTACCTGTTCTTTCACCACTGAGAGCTGCTCACCTTCTCCCTATACCATGTTGCCCAGTGTGGAGCTAAAAGAAGGAGGCACACATCAGGACCCCGATGATCACTACTTCCCACCACCCAACACAGATGTAATGAGGTTGAGCAGTGTCCGTACAAGAGAAAACTAAGACTACTGATTACACTGGTCTACAATTTTTGAGAAGTCGTCTGCTTCAGAGATAAAGTGTGCTATTTATTATGTATTTTGATGTGCTGAATTCAAATATGACAATTAAAACAACTGATTGGCTACTGTTTCTAAGATATTTAAGTTTTTACATTTTATGTCTATGTATATTGTGTAGATAGTAGAGTTTTAATCATAAATTGTAAACCTAGGTCTTTTCATGTGTTTATGGTTGCTTTACATGATAATATTTCACCTGTCCTGTTTATGTAACACTTTAAAAATCAGCAAAAGGGTTATATAAATAAAATTTATTATGAAACAAAAGGCAAAAAACTATTATGTACATAGTTTAGTCCTATTCAGTGTCTACTCGGCGCTTCTTGGCTTGTCTCTTGTATTCATTAAATGGAGCATCTCTTGTCACTGTCCAGCAATAGTCTGCAAGCATTGATGGGCTCCATTTGCCCTGATAGCGTTTCTCCATTGTTGCAATGTCCTGGTGAAATCGCTCGCCGTGCTCGTTGCTTACTGCTCCGCAGTTCAGTGGAAAAAAATCTAGATGAGAGTGCAAAAAATGTTTAGTGACATGTTGCAACCAAGGCTTTTGTATGCCTTGAGGAGGTTTTCCACCAACAACCTGTAGTTGTCTGCCTTGTTGTTTCCGAGAAAATTTATTGCCACTAACTGGAAGGCTTTCCATGCCGTCTTTTCCTTGCCACGCAGTGCATGGTCAAATGCATCATCTCGAAGAAGTTCACGAATCTGAGGACCAACAAAGACACCTTCCTTTATCTTAGCTTCACTTAACCTTGGAAATTTTCCACGGAGGTACTTGAAAGCTGCTTGTGTTTTGTCAATGGCCTTGACAAAGTTCTTCATCAGACCCAGCTTGATGTGTAAGGGTGGTAACAAAATCTTCCTTGATTCAACAAGTGGTGGATGCTGAACACTTTTCCTCCCAGGCTCCAATGACTGTCGGAGTGGCCAATCTTTCTTGATGTAGTGGGAATCTCTTGCACGACTATCCCATTCGCAGAGAAAACAGCAGTACTTTGTGTATCCAGTCTGCAGACCAAGCAAGAGAGCAACAACCTTCAAATC
>NW_020713884.1:0-1643 GCF_002925995.2 Terrapene triunguis | reverse complement strand
TATTTGTACATATATATATCATTTTCTACTTGAGGTTAAGAATATGGTCTGTATGCTTGCTTGATTTCTAAGTAAGCTTTGGGAGGCATTTGGTCAGCTTCTTTAGGAAGGAATTCGCCAGGTTAAGTACCTGATCAGGAAACACTTGGGGAACAATGCATCTTGGAATGCTCCAATCCACATAAGAAGTCTTCCTGGAGACATGCAAGATACCATGTGGACAATGGCTTCAGCCTGTAAAGACTGAGTCATGCAGGGACATGTGACTTGCCCAGGTGACGCCAGAACTCCATCTTGGAGCTGGACTTTGCATAGGAGGGAGGAGGGGGGTCTCCTCCCACGAGAGAGTCTATTTAACTCTGGGGGAGACCCCTCCATGTTGTCTTGAGCTGGCTAAAGAAGGAGTCTCTCCACCCCCCCCAGGATGCTTGAAGGAAACTGAAACAAAAGACAGTAACTACAGGGGTTGTGAGAGATTGCTGGACCCAGGCTAAAGGGAGATTAGCCTGTAAAAGGGAGCATTCTGGAACTGGTGAGGAACTTATTTGTATTTAGTTTGATTAGGCATAGATTTGCGCATTTTATTTTATTTTGCTTGTGACTTGCTTTGTTCTGTCTGTTACTACTTTGAACCACTTAAATCCTACTGTCTGTATTTAATAAAATCACTTTTTATTTAGTAATTTACTCAGAGTATGTATTAATACCTGGGGGAGCAAACAACTGTGCATATCTCTCTATCAGTGTTATAGAGGGCGAACAATTTATGAGTTTGCCCTGCATAAGCTTTATGCAGGGTAAAACGGATTTATCTGGGTTTAGACCCCATTGGGAGTTGGGCATCTGAGTGCTAAAGACAAGCACACTCCTGTGAGCTGTTTTTGGGTAAACTTGTAGCTTCGGCACAAGTGATTCAGACCCTGGGTCTGTGTTGGAGTCAGACAGGAGTGTCTGACCTAGCAAGACGGCGTGCTGGAGTCCTGAGCTGGCAGGGAAAACAGAAGCAGGGGTAGTCTTGGCACATCGGGTGGCAGCTCCCAAGGGGGTTTCTGTGATCCAACCCGTCACAGTGGCGTAGTCGAGCAGGATCTGTGCACAGCTGATTGCTTTGAGATACTGGTAGTGATTTTAAGTGAGTTTTAAGTGTGGTGGCTGGAGAACAGACAAAGTGGTTACTGGTTTGTTATTTTCTGTTTGCTTATTTCGGGAAAGGGAAGTAGGGACAGAAAAGGAAGCAAAATAAGTAAGACGGAAGATCAGAAGAAACTAAAACTGCACAGGGTACAAATTGCCCAGAAAAGCTGAACGCTGGGCACTGTGAAAGTCTTGGTTAACTAAGAATTCCCTGAGCTGAGTACATCTCAGTTTCAGTGAACTGCAGAGGGGTTGTGGCCCAGCACAAGAAAGCAGGAAAATGAGTACTAGTGATCTCAGTTTCAGTGAACTGCAGAGGGATTGTAGCCCAGCACAAGAAAGCAGGACAATGAGTACTAGTGACACTGCTAATAAACTAAAGCTGGCCAGGCTGGTAGCAAAAGAGAAAGAAAATGAACATAAGAGACAGTTGGAACTAAGACAATTAGAAATTAGTGCCAGGGAGGCAGAACATGCAAGGGAAGAGGCTGCCCACAAGAGAGCTATGG
>NW_020713883.1:0-3207 GCF_002925995.2 Terrapene triunguis | reverse complement strand
GGCAGCGAGGGCGGAGGCAGAGGCAGCTGCCCAGGAGAGGGCTATGGAGGCCCAGAGGGAGGCCCAGAAACATGAACTGACTGTTATGGAGTCGAGGAGACAAAACCCCTCCCCTGCTGGCTCCACTTCCCCAAAAATCCACAAATGGGAGCGACTATGTCCACAGTATGACGAGTCCAGCGATATTGCCGAATATTTCATCACCTTTGAGAGACTGTGCACCCTCCATGCCATCCCTGAAGATCAGAAGATGACCACATTAATAGCAAAATTGACTGGCAGAGCTCTGGACATATTCAATAAGATGCCTATTGATGATGCTTCAAACTATGGTAAATTTAAGGAACTGGTTTTGAAACAGTTTCAGGTTACACCTGAAACCTACAGGGTTAAATTCAGGAGCCTTAAGAGGGGATCTGGATTAAGTAATGTGGCTTATGCCAATGAAATGAGAGATTTGGTAGATAAATGGGTGCGGGGGAGAGGCATTACCAGCTTTGAAGGGATGTGTGATCTGGTTACTCAGGAACACTTCCTGAATATGTGCAGTGATGAGGTAAAACAGTATTTGTGGGACAAAAAGGTAAATGCAGTGGGTGAATTAGCTGAGTATGCTGACTCTTATGAGCAAGCACAAGCTGCAATCAAACATAAACCACTGGCGGAGGGGTATAGGGTCGGGGGAAAGCAGAATCACCGTTTTACCCCTGGGTCTGGGAAAAAGGAGGCTGGGCGGTCACCTCCCCATTCCCCTGGTACTCGTCCCAAATTTCCTGTGCAAGCAGAGGAGCCCAAGAGGTGCTATCATTGTAAGTCCCCTGAGCACCTGAGGAATAAGTGTCCCTTGCTGAGTGGAAGCAGGCAACAAGTAACACATGAAGCTGGGGCTTCTCAGAGCCAGGCTGTGGCCTCTTTCCACACAGGATTTGTAAAGCTTGCTTCCACACAACCAAGCAATGAGCATATGCATGCTGTTAGATTAAATGGTCAAATGCTTCTTGGATTAAGGGACACGGGTGCTGAGATTTCTGTGGTCAGGAGGGACCTGATCCAGGAAAAGGATTTGTTGCCAGGTAAAATGGCAGAATTAGAGCTGGTAGGGGGTTACAAAGTCCTTGCACCTTTAGCTAAAGTACACATGCAAACTCAGGATTTGCAGGCTGAGCTGACTGTTGCAACGGTGGCACACAATTTTGCACCGTTTCTACCGGGGAATGATTTCTTTAGTGTGGCAGAATCTGTCCCAGGGTTGGTTAGCAGTGAGAAGGAATCTTGTGCTAAAAGCCCCGGGGGGGGGGTGAAGTCACAGCAACTGCTGGGGGAATAGGAGAGTGTCTCTGAGGCCTGGTCTACACTAACACCCCAATTCGATCTAAGGTACGCAACTTCAGCTACGTGAATAACGTAGCTGAAGTCGACATACCTTAGTTCGAATTTACCGCGGTTCAGACGCAGTCCACACGCGGCAGGCAGGCTCCCCCGTCGACTCCGCGGTACTCCTCTCGCTGAGGTGGAGTACCGCAGTCGACGGCGAGCACTTCCTGGTTCGAATTATCGCGTCCACACCAGACGCGATAAATCGAACCCGGAAGTTCGATTGCCAGCCGTCGAACTACCGCGGTAGTGTAGACATACCCTTAGATTCCTCTGCAGCAGTAAAGGATGCAGCTTCGGGGGCAGGGCTGGTTGTGGCCGGTTCCTATGGCCCCGGGGCTCCAGGGAAGTTCAAGAGGGAGGAGCTAGATAAAGCTAGCTCCTGTCCCGTAATCATCTCCCCGGGGGAGGGGGATGTACCACCTTGTAGCAAGGAGGCCACCACAGCTGCTGACTGCCAAAAAGTTGCAGGTCAGCAGGGGGCCGGGCCTGCCCTGGGGTGCACAGAGGCGTGTGTCCCAAAGGTAGAAGTTGGGGTCCTGGGGACCGCTGTGGTGGGAACAGGCCCCAAGGACTCTGTAGCTGGGTGCCAGCCCAACCCGAGTGGAAGGGGGGGGGATTTTGCTGGCCAGTAAGAGGTCTGCCGTAGCTGGTAGCTGTGAGTCCACAGCTGGGGCAGGATCACCTTCCCTTTTGGGGGACACAAGAGTGTCGAACCCAAAGAGGAAAGCCCAAATGGAAGGTCAGGGGGGGCCAGAGAGTCCACCCACCTTTTGTAGGGAGGGGCTTTCCCAGGAGGAGGGTGAAAAGTCTGCATTCAAAAGGACAGCCCCCTCTCCTGTGGATGAGGTTTTAAGGAAAACCGGGGGGTCAGGTCTCCGGGATGAGGGGGTCCATCCAGCTGACCCATTGGAAACAGAAAGTGGGGTGCCCAAAGGGGTCCAGAGCACCCCAGGGAAAGATGTTGTTCTTGCTACACTTGCAAGAGATAAAACTCTCTCCCCAAGACAAGGGGGGGGGAAATCTCTGCATGGAAGAAACTTCACAAGGGAGTGGGGCCCAGCCCAGAGAAACTCCAGAGGGAGGGGCCGAGGGCAAGCATGGTCGTAGTACACCCTTTCCTGGCCAAAGACCCAAGCACATGCCCGAACTAGAAGTCTTCCCCAAAAGGGCAAAAGAATCTGCATCAGAGTGTCTACCAGAGGGCACAGAGAACTGGGAAAATGCAATAGGGGCTAGACAAGTCAAATTGGGTAAACGAAGCCTGTCCACCGTAGATTTGCTGTTAACCTTGTGTCTTTTGCTAATTCACCTATGGGATAAAATAAAAGAATTCACACTAGCGGTAAACCCTTTAAAGACGTGGAACATACCTAATTTGTGGAAGAAGCTGTTATACATGCTGGGGATGGTAACAAGACAGCCCCACCAGCAGGTTACTTTACAGCCCATACCTGTAAAAAGCAGCAAAAGCATAACAGGCCCATGCTGCCATGTAGAAGGGGAAACTGAGGCACACCGCCTCATGGCATTGGTGGCTAAATGCCACAACACATCCACTTTAACGGATATTGCTGCCTGCATTCTGTTAGCAATACTACATCCCTACCTGTTTGCAAGCATCTGGGGACCAGGAACCCCAAAACGGGCTAGAACCCCTAGGAGTGACATCATATGGTTTCAAGGTACTGAAAGGGACTGTGACCCAAAACAAACAGAAATTTTACTGGTACTGCCTCCGCCATGGACAGTGTCCAAGTCTCTGGCAGTAAGTTCAGGGGGAGGGTGTGACAGTGTACCCCATAAGGCTTTATGGGGAGGGGGTGCTTATAA
>NW_020713882.1:0-4663 GCF_002925995.2 Terrapene triunguis | reverse complement strand
ATAGTTATGACACGCCCCCCAAATCACAGATAGTGTTGGACGTTCGGTTCCACACTGGCTGTGATTTCTTCCTGGAGTTCTAGGAGAAAACAGAGTTAATAAGACACATGTACCTTTAGACATACTACTGATTATATAAAAACTAACAATATGTTTCATTCCAAGAACAATTGTTAACCAGTTAACTCTGGGAAACTTTCCCGGGAGAGTGCATCAGCCACTTTGTTAGAAGCTCCCGAAATGTGTTGTATTTTAAAATCAAAATCTTGGAGAGCTAAACTCCATCGAAGAAGTTTTTTGTTATTTCCCTTGGCGGTATGAAGCCACTGTAGCGCAGCATGGTCTGTTTGTAGTTGGAAACGCCGTCCCCAAACATATGGGCGTAGCTTTTCCAGCGCGTACACAATGGCGTAGCATTCCTTTTCGCTGATTGACCAGTGGCTTTCCCTCTCAGACAGTTTCTTGCTGAGAAACACGACAGGATGGAATTCTTGATCCGGTCCTTCCTGCATTAAAACTGCTCCCACGCCTCGCTCGGAAGCATCTGTGGTTACTAGGAACGGTTTGTCAAAGTCTGGGGCCCTTAGCACAGGGTCAGACATGAGTGTTGCCTTAAGCTGGTTAAAGGCCTTTTGACACTTATCAGTCCACTGAACTGCATTTGGCTGTTTCTTTCTGGTTAGGTCTGTCAGCGGGGCGGCGATTTGGCTGTAGTGTGGTACAAATCGCCTATAATATCCGGCCAAGCCTAAGAAGGATTGGACCTGTTTCTTTGACTTTGGAACCGGCCACTTTTGGATAGCATCCACTTTGGCCTGTAGGGGATTTATAGTTCCTTGACCCACCTGGTGCCCCAAGTAAGTCACCCTGTTTTGGCCTATTTGACACTTTTTAGCCTTAACAGTTAGTCCTGCCTGTCGGATGCGCTCGAAGACTTTTTCCAGGTGCTCCAGGTGTTCTGTCCATGAATCAGAAAAAATGGCCACATCATCGAGGTAGGCAACTGCAGATTCTCCCAATCCCGCTAGGAGACCATCTACAAGTCTTTGGAAGGTGGCGGGTGCATTTCGCAACCCGAAAGGGAGTACATTGAATTCATACACCCCTGCCTGGGTGACGAAGGCTGACCTTTCCTTAGCGGGTTCATCTAGTGGTACTTGCCAGTACCCTTTGGTTAAGTCTAAAGTAGAGATGAATTGGGCATGTCCCAATTTCTCCAATAGCTCATCTGTGCGTGGCATTGGATAGTTGTCAGGACGAGTTACAGCATTTAGCTTACGGTAGTCCACGCAAAAGCGTATTTCCCCATCTGGTTTGGGAACTAGAACCACTGGAGATGCCCATGCACTGGTAGAGGGGCGGATTATACCCATCTGTAGCATGTCCTGGATCTCCCTTTGTATAGCAGCTTGGGCATGAGGTGACTCCCGGTAGGGTGGGGTTCTAATTGGGTGAGCATTACCTGTGTCAATGGAGTGGTATGCCCGTTCGGTCCGTCCTGGAGTGGCTGAGAAAATCGGTGCAAAGCTTGTGCACAGCTCCTTGATCTGCTGTCGCTGCAGACGTCCCAGGGTCGTGGAGAGGTTCACCTCTTCCACGCCACCATTCCTTTTTCCTTCGTAGTAGACACCTGCCGGCCACTCCGCGTCATCTGTTTCCTGGGCTGTAAACTGGCAAACGTTTAATTCTCTGGAATAAAAGGGCTTAAGAGAATTAACATGGTATACCTTAGGCTTTATGTTGAAGGTGGGGGAGGCTATGAGATAGTTAACAGCTCCAAGGCGCTCCTGGACCGTGAATGGTCCTTCCCACGACGCTTCCATTTTATGGGCCTGGAGCGCCTTTAAGACCATGACTTGGTCTCCTACTTTGAAGGACCGTTCTCTGGAATGTTTATCATACCAGGCCTTTTGCTCTTCCTGAGCATCCTTTAGGTTTTCTTTAGCAAGGGCTAAAGAGTGTCGGAGGGTGTTTTGTAGGTTGCTTACAAAGTCTAGAATGTTAGTTCCTGGAGAAGGCGTAAACCCCTCCCATTGCTGCTTCACCAACTGTAATGGCCCCTTAACCTCGCGGCCATACACAAGTTCAAATGGTGAAAACCCTAAACTGGGATGTGGAACAGCCCTGTAGGCAAAAAGCAACTGCTGCAACACTAGGTCCCAATCATTGGAGTGTTCATTTACGAATTTACGTATCATGGCCCCCAAAGTTCCATTAAACCTCTCCACCAGACCATTGGTTTGATGGTGATGAGGGGTGGCAACCAAGTGATTCACCCCATGAGCTTCCCACAGGTTTTTCATGTTCCCTGCCAGGAAATTAGTTCCCGAATCTGTAAGGATGTCGGAGGGCCACCCTACCCTGGCAAAAATGTCTGCTAATGCCTGGCACACACTTTTAGCCTTGGTGTTGCTTAAGGGTACAGCTTCCGGCCATCGGGTAGCAAAATCCATGAAAGTCAGTACGTACTGCTTTCCTCTGGGTGTCTTCTTTGGGAAAGGACCCAGAATATCCACAGCTACTCGCTGAAATGGGACCTCAATTATGGGTAGTGGCTGGAGAGGGGCTTTAACCTGGTCTTGGGGCTTTCCCACTCGTTGGCACACCTCACAAGACCGGACATAATTAGCAACGTCCTTGCCCATTCCCTCCCAGTGGAAGGACTTCCCCAACCGGTCTTTGGTTCTGTTCACCCCAGAATGGCCACTGGGATGATCATGGGCTAAGCTCAAGAGCTTTACCCGATACTTAGTGGGAACTACCAACTGTCTTTGAGGATGCCAGTCTTCCTGGTGCCCACCAGAAAGAGTCTCCTTGTATAAAAGTCCTTTTTCTACAACAAACCGGGATCGGTTAGAAGAGCTGAGAGGCGGTGGGGTGCTCCGTGCCGCCGCCCAAGCTTTCTGAAGGCTGTCATCTGCTTCCTGCTCGGCCTGGAACTGTTCCCTTGATGCTGGAGACATCAGTTCCTCCTTGGACTGTGGACTGGGGCTTGGTCCCTCTGGAAGCGATGCAGGTGCTGGGGCTGTTTCCACTGACCGTGAACCGCTGTCCGCTGGTGCACTATGTGGTATCTCAGGCTCTGGCTGAGCCTCTTGGGTAGGGTTATCTGCTGCTTCCGCCAGTTCAGGCTCGCTGGTGCCCTCTGGCATTGGAGTTGTAGACGGGGTTGCAAGCGCTGGACTCAGTGCTGGCAATGGTTCTGGTGCTGGTTGCGTTGCCAGTTCCGGTTCTGGGACTGGCTTTGGCTGGGTCTCTGGGATTGGATCCACTACGGCTGTTGCAGTCGTTGGCAGGGGATCCGGTTCCACCACCTGTGTTTGGGTCTCCGGTAACACCGACGGGGCTCTGGTGGACGGCTCAGGAACAGGGATGGGGGTGAAAGCTTGCTTAGCCTGGCTGCGGGTGACTATTCCCACCCTCTTGGCTAGCTTCACATGGTTGGCCAAGTCTTCCCCCAGCAGCATGGGGATGGGATAATTGTCATAGACTGCAAAAGTCCACATTCCTGCCCAGCCCTTGTACTGGACATGCAACTGGGCTGTAGGCAAGGTTACAGACTGTGACACGAAGGGTTGAATTGTCACTGTAGCCTCCGGGTTGATGAGTTTGGGGTCCACTAGGGATTGGTGGATAGTTGACACTTGTGCCCCAGTATCCCTCCAAGCGATAACCTTCTTACCGCCCACTCTCAAGGTTTCCCTTCGCTCCGAGGGTATGAGAGAGGCATCTGGGTCTGGGGATCTTTGGTGTGACTGGGGTGTAATGAACTGTAATCGGTTGGGGTTCTTGGGGCAGTGAGCCTTTATATGCCCCAGTTCATTACATTTAAAACATCGCCCTGCTAAGGTATCACCGGGGCGATGTTGGTTGATGGAGACTGGTGTGGTGGGGTGAGAAGGCGTCTGGGGTTTCCCTTGGGATGTGGGTGGGGCCTTGGGTTGTCCCCGGTGGTAAGGTTTTGTTTCGGCTTGCCCCTTCTGATATTCGCTCCAACTGCTACTAGCTTTTTTCTTTTCTGTCACCTCCACCCATTTGGCTCCAATCTCCCCCGCCTCGGTTACAGTTTTGGGCTTCCCATCTAGGATGTACCTTTCTATTTCCTCAGGAACACCCTCTAAAAACTGCTCCATTTTTACTAGGGAAAGCAGATCTTCCAGAGATTTAACATTTGCTCCTGATACCCAGGCATCACAATTTTTGTCAATGTGGTAGGCATGCCGGGTAAATGACACATCTGGTTTCCACCTTAGGGCTCTGAACCGCCGACGGGCATGCTCGGGTGTTAGCCCCATTCTGAGTCTGGCCTTGTTTTTAAAAAGTTCATAACTGTTCATGTGTTCCTTAGGCATTTCAGCCGCCACCTCTGCTAAGGGTCCACTGAGCTGCGGTCTCAGCTCTACCATGTACTGGGGTGGAGGGATACTGTATCCAAGGCAGGCCCTTTCAAAATTTTCTAAGAAGGCCTCAGTATCATCGCCTGCCTTGTAGGTGGGGAATTTCCTGGGATGGGAAGTGGTACCTGGAGAGGAGTTGTTAGGATGGTCTGATGCATCCTGCCTAGTCCTTGCTGCTTCCAGTTCCATCTCTTTTTCTTTCAGCTCCATCTCTCTTTTATGGGCCTCCTGTTTGGCTTTTTCTTCTCTTTCATGGGCCTCCTGTT
>NW_020713881.1:0-4649 GCF_002925995.2 Terrapene triunguis | reverse complement strand
GAGAGAGATGGAGCTGAAAGAAAAAGAGATGGAACTGGAAGCAGCAAGGACTAGGCAGGGTGCATCAGACCATCTTAACAACTCCTCTCCAGGTACCACTTCCCATCCCAGGAAATTCCCTACCTACAAGGCAGGCGATGATACTGAGGCCTTCTTAGAAAATTTTGAAAGGGCCTGCCTTGGATACAACATCCCTCCACCCCAGTACATGGTAGAGCTGAGGCCGCAGCTCAGTGGACCCTTAGCAGAGGTGGCGGCTGAAATGCCTAAGGAACACATGAACAGTTATGAACTTTTTAAAAACAAGGCCAGAATCAGAATGGGGCTAACACCTGAGCATGCCCGTCGGCGGTTCAGAGCCCTAAGGTGGAAACCCGATGTGTCATTTACCCGACATGCCTACCACATTGGGAAAAATTGGGATGCCTGGATATCAGGAGCAAATGTTAAATCTACGGAAGAGTTGCCCTTCCTATTGCAAATGGAGCAGTTTTTAGAGGGTGTTCCTGAGGAAATAGAAAGGTACATCCTAGATGGGAAGCCCAAAACTGTAACCGAGGCGGGGGAGATTGGAGCCAAATGGGTGGAGGTGACAGAAAAGAAAAAAGCTAGTAGCAGTTGGAGCGAATATCAGAAGGGGCAAGCCGAAACAAAACCTTACCACCGGGGACAACCCAAGGCCCCACCCACATCCCAAGGGAAACCCCAGACGCCTTCTCACCCCACCACACCAGTCTCCATCAACCAACATCGCCCCGGTGATACCTTAGCAGGGCGATGTTTTAAATGTAATGAACTGGGGCATATAAAGGCTCACTGCCCCAAGAACCCTAACCGATTACAGTTCATTACACCCCAATCACACCAAAGATCCCCAGACCCAGATGCCTCTCTCATACCCTCGGAGCGAAGGGAAACCTTGAGAGTGGGCGGAAAGAAGGTTATCGCTTGGAGGGACACTGGGGCACAAGTGTCAACTATCCACCAATCCCTAGTGGACCCCAAACTCATCAACCCGGAGGCTACAGTGACAATTCAACCCTTCGTGTCACAGTCTGTAACCTTGCCTACAGCCCAGTTGCATGTCCAGTACAAGGGCTGGGCAGGAATGTGGACTTTTGCAGTCTATGACAATTATCCCATCCCCATGCTGCTGGGGGAAGACTTGGCCAACCATGTGAAGCTAGCCAAGAGGGTGGGAATAGTCACCCGCAGCCAGGCTAAGCAAGCTTCCACCCCCATCCCTGTTCCTGAGCCGTCCACCAGGGCCCCATCTGTGTTACCGGAGACCCAAACACAGGTGGTGGAACCGGATCCCCTGCCAACGACTGCAACAGCCGTAGTGGATCCAATCCCAGAGGCCCAGCCAAAGCCAGTCCCGGAACCGGAACTGGCAACGCAACCAGCACCAGGACCATTGCCGGCACGGAGTCCAGCGCTTGCAAACCCGTCTACAACTCCAATGCCAGAGGGCACCAGCGAGCCTGAACTGGCGGAAGCAGCAGATAACCCTCCCCAAGAGGCTCAGCCAGAGCCTGAGATACCACATAGTGCACCAGCGGACAGCGGTTCACGGTCAGTGGAAACAGCCCCAGCACCTGCATCGCTTCCAGAGGGACCAAGCCCCAGTCCACAGTCCAAGGAGGAACTGATGTCTCCAGCATCAAGGGAACAGTTCCAGGCCGAGCAGGAAGCAGATGACAGCCTTCAGAAAGCTTGGGCGGCGGCACGGAGCACCCCACCGCCTCTCAGCTCTTCTAACCGATCCCGGTTTGTTGTAGAACAAGGACTTTTATACAAGGAAACTCTTTCTGGTGGGCACCAGGAAGACTGGCATCCTCAAAGACAGTTGGTGGTTCCCACTAAGTATCGGGTAAAGCTCTTGAGCTTAGCCCATGATCATCCCAGTGGCCATTCTGGGGTGAACAGAACCAAAGACCGGTTGGGGAAGTCCTTCCACTGGGAGGGAATGGGCAAGGACGTTGCTAATTATGTCCGGGCTTGTGAGGTGTGCCAACGAGTGGGAAAGCCCCAAGACCAGGTTAAAGCCCCTCTCCAGCCACTACCCATAATTGAGGTCCCATTTCAGCGAGTAGCTGTGGATATTCTGGGTCCTTTCCCAAAGAAGACACCCAGAGGAAAGCAGTACGTACTGACTTTCATGGATTTTGCTACCCGATGGCCGGAAGCTGTACCCTTAAGCAACACCAAGACTAAAAGTGTGTGCCAGGCATTAGCAGACATTTTTGCCAGGGTAGGTTGGCCCTCCGACATCCTTACAGATTCGGGAACTAATTTCCTGGCAGGGAACATGAAAAACCTGTGGGAAGCTCATGGGGTGAATCACTTGGTTGCCACCCCTCATCACCATCAAACCAATGGTCTGGTGGAGAGGTTTAATGGAACTTTGGGGGCCATGATACGTAAATTCATAAATGAACACTCCAATGATTGGGACCTAGTGTTGCAGCAGTTGCTTTTTGCCTACAGGGCTGTACCACATCCCAGTTTAGGGTTTTCACCATTTGAACTTGTGTATGGCCGCGAGGTTAAGGGGCCATTACAGTTGGTGAAGCAGCAATGGGAGGGGTTTACGCCTTCTCCAGGAACTAACATTCTAGACTTTGTAAGCAACCTACAAAACACCCTCCGACACTCTTTAGCCCTTGCTAAAGAAAACCTAAAGGATGCTCAGGAAGAGCAAAAGGCCTGGTATGATAAACATTCCAGAGAACGGTCCTTCAAAGTAGGAGACCAAGTCATGGTCTTAAAGGCGCTCCAGGCCCATAAAATGGAAGCGTCGTGGGAAGGACCATTCACGGTCCAGGAGCGCCTAGGAGCTGTTAACTATCTCATAGCCTCCCCCACCTCCAACCTAAAGCCTAAGGTATACCATGTTAATTCTCTTAAGCCCTTTTATTCCAGAGGATTAAACGTTTGCCAGTTTACAGCCCAGGAAACAGATGACGCGGAGTGGCCTGCAGGTGTCTACTACGAAGGAAAAAGGAATGGTGGCGTGGAAGAGGTGAACCTCTCCACGACCCTGGGACGTCTGCAGCGACAGCAGATCAAGGAGCTGTGCACAAGCTTTGCACCGATTTTCTCAGCCACTCCAGGACGGACCGAACGGGCATACCACTCCATTGACACAGGTAATGCTCACCCAATTAGAACCCCACCCTACCGGGAGTCACCTCATGCCCAAGCTGCTATACAAAGGGAGATCCAGGACATGCTACAGATGGGTATAATCCGCCCCTCTAACAGTGCATGGGCATCTCCAGTGGTTCTAGTTCCCAAACCAGATGGGGAAATACGCTTTTGCGTGGACTACCGTAAGCTAAATGCTGTAACTCGTCCTGACAACTATCCAATGCCACGCACCGATGAGCTATTGGAAAAATTGGGACATGCCCAATTCATCTCTACTTTAGACTTAATCAAAGGGTACTGGCAAGTACCACTAGATGAACCCGCTAAGGAAAGGTCCGCCTTCGTCACCCAGGCAGGGGTGTATGAATTCAATGTACTCCCTTTCGGGTTGCGAAATGCACCCGCCACCTTCCAAAGACTTGTAGATGGTCTCTTAGCGGGATTGGGAGAATCTGCAGTTGCCTACCTCGATGATGTGGCCATTTTTTCTGATTCATGGACAGAACACCTGGAGCACCTGGAAAAAGTCTTCGAGCGCATCCGACAGGCAGGACTAACTGTTAAGGCTAAAAAGTGTCAAATAGGCCAAAACAGAGTGACGTACCTGGGGCACCAGGTGGGTCAAGGAACTATAAATCCCCTACAGGCCAAAGTGGATGCTATCCAAAAGTGGCCGGTTCCAAAGTCAAAGAAACAGGTCCAATCCTTCTTAGGCTTGGCCGGATATTATAGGCGATTTGTACCACACTACAGCCAAATCGCCGCCCCGCTGACAGACCTAACCAGAAAGAAACAGCCAAATGCAGTTCAGTGGACTGATAAGTGTCAAAAGGCCTTTAACCAGCTTAAGGCAACACTCATGTCTGACCCTGTGCTAAGGGCCCCAGACTTTGACAAACCGTTCCTAGTAACCACAGATGCTTCCGAGAGAGGCGTGGGAGCAGTTTTAATGCAGGAAGGACCGGATCAAGAATTCCATCCTGTCGTGTTTCTCAGCAAAAAACTGTCTGAGAGGGAAAGTCACTGGTCAATCAGCGAAAAGGAATGCTACGCCATTGTGTACGCGCTGGAAAAGCTACGCCCATATGTTTGGGGACGGCGTTTCCAACTACAAACAGACCATGCTGCGCTACAGTGGCTTCATACCGCCAAGGGAAATAACAAAAAACTTCTTCGGTGGAGTTTAGCTCTCCAAGATTTTGATTTTGAAATACAACACATTTCGGGAGCTTCTAACAAAGTGTCTGATGCACTCTCCCGGGAAAGTTTCCCAGAGTTAACTGGTTAACAATTGTTCTTGGAATGAAACATATTGTTAGTTTTTATATAATCAGTAGTATGTCTAAAGGTACATGTGTCTTATTAACTCTGTTTTCTCCTAGAACTCCAGGAAGAAATCACAGCCAGTGTGGAACCGAACGTCCAACACTATCTGTGATTTGGGGGGCGTGTCATAACTATGAAGGGAAGGGTAACAGCTCTCTGTGTACAGAGAC
>NW_020713880.1:0-4236 GCF_002925995.2 Terrapene triunguis | reverse complement strand
AAGATGTAAAAAATAGATTTATTCTGCATTCATTTGCTTCCCCCCTCTCTCCTGCTAAACCCAGGCTTTTGAGTTCAATCTTTGGGGGGGGGGGGGCATTCTGTGTGACAGTTGTTTGTGTTTCTCCCTGATGCAAAGCCACCTTTCTTGATTTTAATTCCCTGTACCTGTACGCCATGTCGTCACTCACCCCTCCCTCTCTCCCTCCCTCCCTTCTTCCCCTGGTCCGTCAGATACTACTTTCGCGCCTTTTTTCAGACCAGACGCCATAGCCAGCACTGGGATCATGGAGCCCGCTCAGATCACCGCGGCAATTATGAGCACTATGAACACCACGCGCATTGTCCTGGAAAACATGCAGAGCCTCCTGGACATGCCAAAGCCAAACCAGGACCAGCTGAGGAGGAGGCGATTGCAGCGCGGCGACGATAGTGATGAGGAAATTGACATGGACCTCTCACAAGGCACAGGCCCCAGCAATGTGGAAATCCTGGTGTTACTGGGGCAGGTTCATGCCGTGGACCGCCGATTCTGGGCCCGGGAAACAAGCACAGAGTGGTGGGACCGCATCGTGTTGCAGGTCTGGGACGATGCCCAGTGGCTGCGAAACTTTCGCATGCGTAAGGGCACTTTCATGGAACTTTGTGACTTGCTTTCCCCTGCCCTGAAGCGCCAGAATACCAGGATGAGAGCAGCCCTCACAGTGGAGAAGCGAGTGGCGATAGCCCTGTGGAAGCTTGCAACGCCAGACAGCTACCGGTCAGTCGGGAATCAATTTGGAGTGGGCAAATCTACTGTGGGGGCTGCTGTGATCCAAGTTGCCAGGGCAATGAGAGACCTGGTGATATCAAGGGTAGTGACTCTGGGAAACGTGCAGACCATAGTGGATGGCTTTGCTGCAATGGGATTCCCAAACTGTGGTGGGGCGATAGACGGAACCCATATCCCTATCTTGGCACCGGCGCACCAAGCCGCCGACTACATAAACCGCAAGGGGTACTTTTCAATGCTGCTGCAAGCCCTGGTGGATCACAAGGGACGTTTCACCGACATCAACGTGGGCTGGCCGGGAAGAGTACATGATGCTCGCGTCTTCAGGCAGTCTCTTCTGTTTCGAAAGCTGGAGGAAGGGACTTTCTTCCCGGACCAGAAAATAACCATTGGGGATGTTGAAATGCCTATCGTTATCCTTGGGGACCCAGCCTACCCCTTAATGCCATGGCTCATGAAGCCGTACACAGGCAGCCTGGACAGTAGTCAGGACCTGTTCAACTACAGGCTGAGCAAGTGCCGAATGGTGGTGGAATGTGCATTTGGCCGTTTAAAAGCGCGCTGGCGCAGCTTACTGACTCGCTCAGACCTTAGCGAAAAGAATCTCCCCATTGTTATTGCTGCTTGCTGTGCGCTCCACAATATCTGTGAAAGTAAGGGGGAGACATTTATGGCGGGGTGGGAGGTTGAGGCAAATCGCCTGGCCGCTGATTACGCGCAGCCAGAGACCAGGGCGGTTAGAGGAGCACAGCAGGGCGCGGTGCGCATCAGAGAAGCGTTGAAAACCAGTTTTGTGACTGGCCAGGCTACGGAGTGAAACTTCTGTTTGTTGCTCCTTGATGAACCCTCTGCCCCTCCCCCACCACCCTGTTAACTCTACTTCCCTGCAAACCAACCACCCCACCCTCCCCCACTACCCTCCCCCCTTCGAGCACCACTTGCAGAGGCAATAAAGTCATTGTTGCTTCACATTCATGCATTCTTTATTAATTCAGCACACAACTAGGGGGATAATTGGAAAGGTAGCCCGGGATGGGTGGGGGAGGAGGGAAGGAAAAGGACACACTCCAATTTAAAACTTTACAACTTATTGCACTGGAAATCATCTAGGGTGGAGTGAGTGGGTGGCCGAAGGCCCCCCCACCGTGTTCTTGGGCGTCTGGGTGAGGAGGCAATGGGACTTGGGGAGGATGGCTGCTGGTTACAGAGGGGCTGTAGCGGCGGTCTCTGCTCCTGCTGCCTTTCCTGCAGCTCAACCATACGCAGGAGCATATCACTTTGATGCTCCAGCAGCCGGAGCATCGACTCTTGCTTTCTGAGTACAAGTTGACGCCACCTCTCCTCTTCAGCCCGCGTTTCAGCACGCAACTTCTCCTCTTCAGCACGCCACCTCTCCTCTCGCTCATATTGGGCTTTTTTAAAATCAGTCATTGACTGCCTCCACGCATTCAGCTGTGCTCTGTCAGCGTGGGAGGCAGTCTGAAGTTCAGTAAACATTTCGTCACGCGTCCTTCGCTTCCTTCTTCGAATATTCACTAGCCTCTGCGAAGGAGTAAGATTTGCAGCTGGTGGAGAAGGGAGAGGTTGTTAAAAAAGATACATTTTAGAGAACAATGGGTAGACTCTTTCACGTTAGATTTTGCTGTTCACAACATCACACAGCACATGTGCTTTCGTTACAAGGTCGCATTTTTCCTCTTATATTGAGAGTCTCCTGGTTTGGTGTGAGAGATCACTCACGCAGTGCCAGGACACAGATTTCAGCTTGCAGGCAGCCATGGTAAGACATATAGTCTTTGGGCTTTTTTAACCTTCTTAACATGTGGGGATGGTTTCAAACAGTTCTGCCCTCATTTCCCATACCAAGCACCCGTGCCATTTAAAATGGGTTTGCAATGTAAAAGGAGGGGCTGCGATTTCAGGTTTAACATGCAGCACAAACCCAACTAACTCCCCTCCCCCACACACCCAATTCTCTGGGATGGTCACTTCACCCCTCCCCCCCACCGCGTGGTTAACAGCGGGGAATATTTCTGTTCAGCAGAGCAGGAAGGGGCACCTCTGAATGTCCCGTTAATAAAATTGCCCCATTTTAACCAGGTGACCGTGAATGATATCACTCTCCTGAGGATAACAAAGAGAGATAAGGAATGGATGTTGTCTGCATGCCAGCAAACACCGGGACCATACGCTGCCATGCTTTGTTATGCAATGATTCCAGACTACGTGCTACTGGCCTGGCGTGGTAAAGTGTCCTACCATGGCGGACAGGATAAGGCAGCCCTCCCCAGAAACCTTTTGCAAAGGCTTTGGGAGTACATCCAGGAGAGTTTTCTGGAGATGTCCCTGGAGGATTTCCGCTCCATCCCCATACACGTTAACAGACTTTTCCAGTAGCTGTACTGGCCGCGATTGCCAGGGCAAATTAATCATTAATCATTAAACACGCTTGCTTTTAAACCATGTGTAATATTTACAAAGGTACACTCACCAGAGGTCCCCTGTGTGCCCTCAGGGTCTTGGGTGAGTTCGGGGGTTACTGTTTCCAGGTCCAGGGTGACAAACATATCCTGGCTGTTGGGGTAACTGGTTTCTCCGCTTCCTTGCTGCTGTGAGCTATCTATGTTCTCTCCATCCTCATCTTCCTCGTCCGCCGAACCCGCTTCCCCGTTTGCAGAGAGGGACTCATAGAACACGCTTGGGCTAGTGGTGGCTGCACCCCCTAGAATGGCATGCAGCTCCGCGTAGTAGCGGCATGTTTGCGGCTCTGCCCCGGACCTTCCGTTTGCGTCTCTGACTTTGTGGTAGGCTTGCCTTAGCTCCTTAATTTTCACGCGGCACTGCTGTGCGTCCCTGTTATGGCCTCTGTCCTTCATGGCCTTGGAGATCTTTTCTAATGTTTTGCCGTTTCTTTTACTGTTTCGGAGTTCGGCGAGCACTGCTTCATCTCCCCAGATGGCGATCAGATCCCGTACCTCCCGCTCGGTCCAGGCTGGAGCTCTTTTGCGATCCTGGGACTGGGACTGGGACTCCATCATGGTTACCTGTGCTGATGGGCTCTGCATGGTCACCTGTGCTCTCCACGCTGAGCAAACAGGAAATGAAATTCAAACGTTCGCGGGGCTTTTCCTGTCTACCTGGCCAGTGCATCTGAGATGAGAGTGCTGTCCAGAGCGGTCACAATGAAGCACTGTGGGATAGCTCCCGGAGGCCAGTAATGTCGAATTCCGTCCACACTAACCCAATTCCGACCCCCTAAGGCCGATTTTATCGCTAATCCCCTTGTCGAGGTGGTGTTAGGAAACCGGTTTAAAGGGCCCTTTAAGTCGACAGAAAGGGCTTCGTAGTGTAAACGTGTCCAGGCTTAAGTCAATTTAACGCGGCTAAAGTCGACCTAAACTCGTAGGGTAGACCAGGCCTTAGAAATCCAAGTCCCATTTTTAGGCACCACTGCAAAACTCCCAC
>NW_020713879.1:0-5320 GCF_002925995.2 Terrapene triunguis | reverse complement strand
ATTCCCTCCCTGGGAAGCCTTGAGAAACCTTTCACCAATTCCCTGGTGAACACAGATCCAAACCCCCTTGGATCTTAAAACAAGGAGAAATTAACCATCCCCCCTCCTTCCTCCCACCCTCCTTTCACCAACTCCTGGTGAATACAGATCCAAACCCCCTTGGATCTTAAAACAAGGAGAAATCAATCTGGTTCTTAAAAAAGAAGGCTTTTAATTAAAGAAAAAGGTAAAAATCATCTCTGTAAAATCAGTATGGAAAATAGCTTACAGGGTAATCAAACTTAAAGAGCTCAGAGGACCCCCCTCTGTCTTAGGTTCAAAGTACAGCAAACAAAGATACACACTCTGGTAAAAAGGTACATTTACAAGTTGAGAAAACAAACTAAATCTAAGACGCCTTGCCTGTCTTTTACTTACTAGTTTGAAATAGGAGAGACTTGTTTAGAAAGATGGGGAGAACCTGGATTGATGTCTGGTCCCTCTCAGTCCCAAGAGCGAACCGACCCTTAAAACAAAGAGCACACACAAAAGCCTTTCCCCCCCCCAAGATTTGAAAGTATCTTGTCTCCTTATTGGTCCTTGGGTCAGGTGTCAGCCAGGTTACCCGAGCTTCTTAACCCTTTACAGGTAAAAGGATTTGGAGTCTCTGTACACAGAGAGCTGTTACCCTTCCCTTCATAGTTATGACACGCCCCCCAAATCACAGATAGTGTTGGACGTTCGGTTCCACACTGGCTGTGATTTCTTCCTGGAGTTCTAGGAGAAAACAGAGTTAATAAGACACATGTACCTTTAGACATACTACTGATTATATAAAAACTAACAATATGTTTCATTCCAAGAACAATTGTTAACCAGTTAACTCTGGGAAACTTTCCCGGGAGAGTGCATCAGCCACTTTGTTAGAAGCTCCCGAAATGTGTTGTATTTCAAAATCAAAATCTTGGAGAGCTAAACTCCACCGAAGAAGTTTTTTGTTATTTCCCTTGGCGGTATGAAGCCACTGTAGCGCAGCATGGTCTGTTTGTAGTTGGAAACGCCGTCCCCAAACATATGGGCGTAGCTTTTCCAGCGCGTACACAATGGCGTAGCATTCCTTTTCGCTGATTGACCAGTGGCTTTCCCTCTCAGACAGTTTCTTGCTGAGAAACACGACAGGATGGAATTCTTGATCCGGTCCTTCCTGCATTAAAACTGCTCCCACGCCTCGCTCGGAAGCATCTGTGGTTACTAGGAACGGTTTGTCAAAGTCTGGGGCCCTTAGCACAGGGTCAGACATGAGTGTTGCCTTAAGCTGGTTAAAGGCCTTTTGACACTCATCAGTCCACTGAACTGCATTTGGCTGTTTCTTTCTGGTTAGGTCTGTCAGCGGGGCGGCGATTTGGCTGTAGTGTGGTACAAATCGCCTATAATATCCGGCCAAGCCTAAGAAGGATTGGACCTGTTTCTTGGACTTTGGAACCGGCCACTTTTGGATAGCATCCACTTTGGCCTGTAGGGGATTTATAGTTCCTTGACCCACCTGGTGCCCCAGGTACGTCACTCTGTTTTGGCCTATTTGACACTTTTTAGCCTTAACAGTTAGTCCTGCCTGTCGGATGCGCTCGAAGACTTTTCCCAGGTGCTCCAGGTGTTCTGTCCATGAATCAGAAAAAATGGCCACATCATCGAGGTAGGCAACTGCAGATTCTCCCAATCCCGCTAGGAGACCATCTACAAGTCTTTGGAAGGTGGCGGGTGCATTTCGCAACCCGAAAGGGAGTACATTGAATTCGTACACCCCTGCCTGGGTGACGAAGGCTGACCTTTCCTTAGCGGGTTCATCTAGTGGTACTTGCCAGTACCCTTTGGTTAAGTCTAAAGTAGAGATGAATTGGGCATGTCCCAATTTTTCCAATAGCTCATCTGTGCGTGGCATTGGATAGTTGTCAGGACGAGTTACAGCATTTAGCTTACGGTAGTCCACGCAAAAGCGTATTTCCCCATCTGGTTTGGGAACTAGAACCACTGGAGATGCCCATGCACTGGTAGAGGGGCGGATTATACCCATCTGTAGCATGTCCTGGATCTCCCTTTGTATAGCAGCTTGGGCATGAGGTGACTCCCGGTAGGGTGGGGTTCTAATTGGGTGAGCATTACCTGTGTCAATGGAGTGGTATGCCCGTTCGGTCCGTCCTGGAGTGGCTGAGAAAATCGGTGCAAAGCTTGTGCACAGCTCCTTGATCTGCTGTCGCTGCAGACGTCCCAGGGTCGTGGAGAGGTTCACCTCTTCCACGCCACCATTCCTTTTTCCTTCGTAGTAGACACCTGCCGGCCACTCCGCGTCATCTGTTTCCTGGGCTGTAAACTGGCAAACGTTTAATTCTCTGGAATAAAAGGGCTTAAGAGAATTAACATGGTATACCTTAGGCTTTATGTTGGAGGTGGGGGAGGCTATGAGATAGTTAACAGCTCCTAGGCGCTCCTGGACCGTGAATGGTCCTTCCCACGACGCTTCCATTTTATGGGCCTGGAGCGCCTTTAAGACCATGACTTGGTCTCCTACTTTGAAGGACCGTTCTCTGGAATGTTTATCATACCAGGCCTTTTGCTCTTCCTGAGCATCCTTTAGGTTTTCTTTAGCAAGGGCTAAAGAGTGTCGGAGGGTGTTTTGTAGGTTGCTTACAAAGTCTAGAATGTTAGTTCCTGGAGAAGGCGTAAACCCCTCCCATTGCTGCTTCACCAACTGTAATGGCCCCTTAACCTCGCGGCCATACACAAGTTCAAATGGTGAAAACCCTAAACTGGGATGTGGTACAGCCCTGTAGGCAAAAAGCAACTGCTGCAACACTAGGTCCCAATCATTGGAGTGTTCATTTATGAATTTACGTATCATGGCCCCCAAAGTTCCATTAAACCTCTCCACCAGACCATTGGTTTGATGGTGATGAGGGGTGGCAACCAAGTGATTCACCCCATGAGCTTCCCACAGGTTTTTCATGTTCCCTGCCAGGAAATTAGTTCCCGAATCTGTAAGGATGTCGGAGGGCCAACCTACCCTGGCAAAAATGTCTGCTAATGCCTGGCACACACTTTTAGCCTTGGTGTTGCTTAAGGGTACAGCTTCCGGCCATCGGGTAGCAAAATCCATGAAAGTCAGTACGTACTGCTTTCCTCTGGGTGTCTTCTTTGGGAAAGGACCCAGAATATCCACAGCTACTCGCTGAAATGGGACCTCAATTATGGGTAGTGGCTGGAGAGGGGCTTTAACCTGGTCTTGGGGCTTTCCCACTCGTTGGCACACCTCACAAGACCGGACATAATTAGCAACGTCCTTGCCCATTCCCTCCCAGTGGAAGGACTTCCCCAACCGGTCTTTGGTTCTGTTCACCCCAGAATGGCCACTGGGATGATCATGGGCTAAGCTCAAGAGCTTTACCCGATACTTAGTGGGAACTACCAACTGTCTTTGAGGATGCCAGTCTTCCTGGTGCCCACCAGAAAGAGTCTCCTTGTATAAAAGTCCTTGTTCTACAACAAACCGGGATCGGTTAGAAGAGCTGAGAGGCGGTGGGGTGCTCCGCGCCGCCGCCCAAGCTTTCTGGAGGCTGTCATCTGCTTCCTGCTCGGCCTGGAACTGTTCCCTTGATGCTGGAGACATCAGTTCCTCCTTGGACTGTGGACTGGGGCTTGGTCCCTCTGGAAGCGATGCAGGTGCTGGGGCTGTTTCCATTGACTGTGAACCGCTGTCCTCTGGTGCACTATGTGGTATTTCAGGCTCTGGCTGAGCCTCTTGGGTAGGGTTATCTGCTGCTTCCGCCAGTTCAGGCTCGCTGGTGCCCTCTGGCATTGGAGTTGTAGACGGGGTTGCAAGCGCTGGACTCAGTGCTGGCAATGGTTCTGGTGCTGGTTGCGTTGTCAGTTCCGGTTCCGGGACTGGCTTTGGCTGGGTCTCTGGAATTGGATCCACTACGGCTGTTGCAGTCGTTGGCAGGGGATCCGGTTCCACCACCTGTGTTTGGGTCTCCGGTAACACCGACGGGGCTCTGGTGGACGGCTCAGGAACAGGGATGGGGGTGAAAGCTTGCTTAGCCTGGCTGCGGGTGACTATTCCCACCCTCTTGGCTAGCTTCACATGGTTGGCCAAGTCTTCCCCCAGCAGCATGGGGATGGGATAATTGTCATAGACTGCAAAAGTCCACATTCCTGCCCAGCCCTTGTACTGGACATGCAACTGGGCTGTAGGCAAGGTTACAGACTGTGACACGAAGGGTTGAATTGTCACTGTAGCCTCCGGGTTGATGAGTTTGGGGTCCACTAGGGATTGGTGGATAGTTGACACTTGTGCCCCAGTATCCCTCCAAGCGATAACCTTCTTTCCGCCCACTCTCAAGGTTTCCCTTCGCTCCGAGGGTATGAGAGAGGCATCTGGGTCTGGGGATCTTTGGTGTGACTGGGGTGTAATGAACTGTAATCGGTTGGGGTTCTTGGGGCAGTGAGCCTTTATATGCCCCAGTTCATTACATTTAAAACATCGCCCTGCTAAGGTATCACCGGGGCGATGTTGGTTGGTGGAGACTGGTGTGGTGGGGTGAGAAGGCGTCTGGGGTTTCCCTTGGGATGTGGGTGGGGCCTTGGGTTGTCCCCGGTGGTAAGGTTTTGTTTCGGCTTGCCCCTTCTGATATTCGCTCCAACTGCTACTAGCTTTTTTCTTTTCTGTCACCTCCACCCATTTGGCTCCAATCTCCCCCGCCTCGGTTACAGTTTTGGGCTTCCCATCTAGGATGTACCTTTCTATTTCCTCAGGAACACCCTCTAAAAACTGCTCCATTTGCAATAGGAAGGGCAACTCTTCCGTAGATTTAACATTTGCTCCTGATATCCAGGCATCCCAATTTTTTTGAATGTGGTAGGCATGCCGGGTAAATGACACATCTGGTTTCCACCTTAGGGCTCTGAACCGCCGACGGGCATGCTCAGGTGTTAGCCCCATTCTGATTCTGGCCTTGTTTTTAAAAAGTTCATAACTGTTCATGTGTTCCTTAGGCATTTCAGCCGCCACCTCTGCTAAGGGTCCACTGAGCTGCGGTCTCAGCTCTACCATGTACTGGGTTAGAGGGATGTTGTATCCAAGGCAGGCCCTTTCAAAATTTTCTAAGAAGGCCTCAGTATCATCGCCTGCCTTGTAGGTGGGGAATTTCCTGGGATGGGAAGTGGTACCTGGAGAGGAGTTGTTAGGATGGTCTGCTGCATCCTGCCTAGTCCTTGCTGCTTCCAGTTCCATCTCTCTCTTGTGGGCCTCCTGTTTGGCTTTTTCTTCTCTTTCATGGGCCTCCTGTTT
>NW_020713878.1:0-4649 GCF_002925995.2 Terrapene triunguis | reverse complement strand
GTCTCTGTACACAGAGAGCTGTTACCCTTCCCTTCATAGTTATGACACGCCCCCCAAATCACAGATAGTGTTGGACGTTCGGTTCCACACTGGCTGTGATTTCTTCCTGGAGTTCTAGGAGAAAACAGAGTTAATAAGACACATGTACCTTTAGACATACTACTGATTATATAAAAACTAACAATATGTTTCATTCCAAGAACAATTGTTAACCAGTTAACTCTGGGAAACTTTCCCGGGAGAGTGCATCAGACACTTTGTTAGAAGCTCCCGAAATGTGTTGTATTTCAAAATCAAAATCTTGGAGAGCTAAACTCCACCGAAGAAGTTTTTTGTTATTTCCCTTGGCGGTATGAAGCCACTGTAGCGCAGCATGGTCTGTTTGTAGTTGGAAACGCCGTCCCCAAACATATGGGCGTAGCTTTTCCAGCGCGTACACAATGGCGTAGCATTCCTTTTCGCTGATTGACCAGTGACTTTCCCTCTCAGACAGTTTTTTGCTGAGAAACACGACAGGATGGAATTCTTGATCCGGTCCTTCCTGCATTAAAACTGCTCCCACGCCTCTCTCGGAAGCATCTGTGGTTACTAGGAACGGTTTGTCAAAGTCTGGGGCCCTTAGCACAGGGTCAGACATGAGTGTTGCCTTAAGCTGGTTAAAGGCCTTTTGACACTTATCAGTCCACTGAACTGCATTTGGCTGTTTCTTTCTGGTTAGGTCTGTCAGCGGGGCGGCGATTTGGCTGTAGTGTGGTACAAATCGCCTATAATATCCGGCCAAGCCTAAGAAGGATTGGACCTGTTTCTTTGACTTTGGAACCGGCCACTTTTGGATAGCATCCACTTTGGCCTGTAGGGGATTTATAGTTCCTTGACCCACCTGGTGCCCCAGGTACGTCACTCTGTTTTGGCCTATTTGACACTTTTTAGCCTTAACAGTTAGTCCTGCCTGTCGGATGCGCTCGAAGACTTTTTCCAGGTGCTCCAGGTGTTCTGTCCATGAATCAGAAAAAATGGCCACATCATCGAGGTAGGCAACTGCAGATTCTCCCAATCCCGCTAAGAGACCATCTACAAGTCTTTGGAAGGTGGCGGGTGCATTTCGCAACCCGAAAGGGAGTACATTGAATTCATACACCCCTGCCTGGGTGACGAAGGCGGACCTTTCCTTAGCGGGTTCATCTAGTGGTACTTGCCAGTACCCTTTGATTAAGTCTAAAGTAGAGATGAATTGGGCATGTCCCAATTTTTCCAATAGCTCATCGGTGCGTGGCATTGGATAGTTGTCAGGACGAGTTACAGCATTTAGCTTACGGTAGTCCACGCAAAAGCGTATTTCCCCATCTGGTTTGGGAACTAGAACCACTGGAGATGCCCATGCACTGTTAGAGGGGCGGATTATACCCATCTGTAGCATGTCCTGGATCTCCCTTTGTATAGCAGCTTGGGCATGAGGTGACTCCCGGTAGGGTGGGGTTCTAATTGGGTGAGCATTACCTGTGTCAATGGAGTGGTATGCCCGTTCGGTCCGTCCTGGAGTGGCTGAGAAAATCGGTGCAAAGCTTGTGCACAGCTCCTTGATCTGCTGTCGCTGCAGACGTCCCAGGGTCGTGGAGAGGTTCACCTCTTCCACGCCACCATTCCTTTTTCCTTCGTAGTAGACACCTGCAGGCCACTCCGCGTCATCTGTTTCCTGGGCTGTAAACTGGCAAACGTTTAATCCTCTGGAATAAAAGGGCTTAAGAGAATTAACATGGTATACCTTAGGCTTTAGGTTGGAGGTGGGGGAGGCTATGAGATAGTTAACAGCTCCTAGGCGCTCCTGGACCGTGAATGGTCCTTCCCACGACGCTTCCATTTTATGGGCCTGGAGCGCCTTTAAGACCATGACTTGGTCTCCTACTTTGAAGGACCGTTCTCTGGAATGTTTATCATACCAGGCCTTTTGCTCTTCCTGAGCATCCTTTAGGTTTTCTTTAGCAAGGGCTAAAGAGTGTCGGAGGGTGTTTTGTAGGTTGCTTACAAAGTCTAGAATGTTAGTTCCTGGAGAAGGCGTAAACCCCTCCCATTGCTGCTTCACCAACTGTAATGGCCCCTTAACCTCGCGGCCATACACAAGTTCAAATGGTGAAAACCCTAAACTGGGATGTGGTACAGCCCTGTAGGCAAAAAGCAACTGCTGCAACACTAGGTCCCAATCATTGGAGTGTTCATTTATGAATTTACGTATCATGGCCCCCAAAGTTCCATTAAACCTCTCCACCAGACCATTGGTTTGATGGTGATGAGGGGTGGCAACCAAGTGATTCACCCCATGAGCTTCCCACAGGTTTTTCATGTTCCCTGCCAGGAAATTAGTTCCCGAATCTGTAAGGATGTCGGAGGGCCAACCTACCCTGGCAAAAATGTCTGCTAATGCCTGGCACACACTTTTAGTCTTGGTGTTGCTTAAGGGTACAGCTTCCGGCCATCGGGTAGCAAAATCCATGAAAGTCAGTACGTACTGCTTTCCTCTGGGTGTCTTCTTTGGGAAAGGACCCAGAATATCCACAGCTACTCGCTGAAATGGGACCTCAATTATGGGTAGTGGCTGGAGAGGGGCTTTAACCTGGTCTTGGGGCTTTCCCACTCGTTGGCACACCTCACAAGCCCGGACATAATTAGCAACGTCCTTGCCCATTCCCTCCCAGTGGAAGGACTTCCCCAACCGGTCTTTGGTTCTGTTCACCCCAGAATGGCCACTGGGATGATCATGGGCTAAGCTCAAGAGCTTTACCCGATACTTAGTGGGAACCACCAACTGTCTTTGAGGATGCCAGTCTTCCTGGTGCCCACCAGAAAGAGTTTCCTTGTATAAAAGTCCTTGTTCTACAACAAACCGGGATCGGTTAGAAGAGCTGAGAGGCGGTGGGGTGCTCCGTGCCGCCGCCCAAGCTTTCTGAAGGCTGTCATCTGCTTCCTGCTCGGCCTGGAACTGTTCCCTTGATGCTGGAGACATCAGTTCCTCCTTGGACTGTGGACTGGGGCTTGGTCCCTCTGGAAGCGATGCAGGTGCTGGGGCTGTTTCCACTGACCGTGAACCGCTGTCCGCTGGTGCACTATGTGGTATCTCAGGCTCTGGCTGAGCCTCTTGGGGAGGGTTATCTGCTGCTTCCGCCAGTTCAGGCTCGCTGGTGCCCTCTGGCATTGGAGTTGTAGACGGGTTTGCAAGCGCTGGACTCCGTGCCGGCAATGGTCCTGGTGCTGGTTGCGTTGCCAGTTCCGGTTCCGGGACTGGCTTTGGCTGGGCCTCTGGGATTGGATCCACTACGGCTGTTGCAGTCGTTGGCAGGGGATCCGGTTCCACCACCTGTGTTTGGGTCTCCGGTAACACAGATGGGGCCCTGGTGGACGGCTCAGGAACAGGGATGGGGGTGGAAGCTTGCTTAGCCTGGCTGCGGGTGACTATTCCCACCCTCTTGGCTAGCTTCACATGGTTGGCCAAGTCTTCCCCCAGCAGCATGGGGATGGGATAATTGTCATAGACTGCAAAAGTCCACATTCCTGCCCAGCCCTTGTACTGGACATGCAACTGGGCTGTAGGCAAGGTTACAGACTGTGACACGAAGGGTTGAATTGTCACTGTAGCCTCCGGGTTGATGAGTTTGGGGTCCACTAGGGATTGGTGGATAGTTGACACTTGTGCCCCAGTGTCCCTCCAAGCGATAACCTTCTTTCCGCCCACTCTCAAGGTTTCCCTTCGCTCCGAGGGTATGAGAGAGGCATCTGGGTCTGGGGATCTTTGGTGTGATTGGGGTGTAATGAACTGTAATCGGTTAGGGTTCTTGGGGCAGTGAGCCTTTATATGCCCCAGTTCATTACATTTAAAACATCGCCCTGCTAAGGTATCACCGGGGCGATGTTGGTTGATGGAGACTGGTGTGGTGGGGTGAGAAGGCGTCTGGGGTTTCCCTTGGGATGTGGGTGGGGCCTTGGGTTGTCCCCGGTGGTAAGGTTTTGTTTCGGCTTGCCCCTTCTGATATTCGCTCCAACTGCTACTAGCTTTTTTCTTTTCTGTCACCTCCACCCATTTGGCTCCAATCTCCCCCGCCTCGGTTACAGTTTTGGGCTTCCCATCTAGGATGTACCTTTCTATTTCCTCAGGAACACCCTCTAAAAACTGCTCCATTTGCAATAGGAAGGGCAACTCTTCCGTAGATTTAACATTTGCTCCTGATATCCAGGCATCCCAATTTTTCCCAATGTGGTAGGCATGTCGGGTAAATGACACATCGGGTTTCCACCTTAGGGCTCTGAACCGCCGACGGGCATGCTCAGGTGTTAGCCCCATTCTGATTCTGGCCTTGTTTTTAAAAAGTTCATAACTGTTCATGTGTTCCTTAGGCATTTCAGCCGCCACCTCTGCTAAGGGTCCACTGAGCTGCGGCCTCAGCTCTACCATGTACTGGGGTGGAGGGATGTTGTATCCAAGGCAGGCCCTTTCAAAATTTTCTAAGAAGGCCTCAGTATCATCGCCTGCCTTGTAGGTAGGGAATTTCCTGGGATGGGAAGTGGTACCTGGAGAGGAGTTGTTAAGATGGTCTGATGCACCCTGCCTAGTCCTTGCTGCTTCCAGTTCCATCTCTTTTTCTTTCAGCTCCATCTCTCTC
>NW_020713877.1:0-1230 GCF_002925995.2 Terrapene triunguis | reverse complement strand
TCTTGCTTGGTCTGCAGACTGGATACACAAAGTACTGCTGTTTTCTCTGCGAATGGGATAGTCGTGCAAGAGATTCCCACTACATGAAGAAAGATTGGCCACTCTGACAGTCATTGGAGCCTGGGAGGAAAAGTGTTCAGCATCCACCACTTGTTGAATCAAGGAAGATTTTGTTACCACCCTTACACATCAAGCTGGGTCTGATGAAGAACTTTGTCAAGGCCATTGACAAAACACAAGCAGCTTTCAAGTACCTCCGTGGAAAATTTCCAAGGTTAAGTGAAGCTAAGATAAAGGAAGGTGTCTTTGTTGGTCCTCAGATTCGTGAACTTCTTCGAGATGATGCATTTGACCATGCACTGTGTGGCAAGGAAAAGACGGCATGGAAAGCCTTCCAGTTAGTGGTAATAAATTTTCTCGGAAACAACAAGGCAGACAACTACAGGTTGTTGGTGGAAAACCTCCTCAAGGCATACAAAAGCCTTGGTTGCAACATGTCACTAAAGATACATTTTTTGCACTCTCATCTAGATTTTTTTCCACCGAACTGCGGAGCAGTGAGCGACGAGCACGGCGAGCGATTTCACCAGGACATTGCAACAATGGAGAAATGCTATCAGGGCAAATGGAGCCCATCAATGCTTGCAGACTATTGCTGGACAGTGACAAGAGATGCTCCATTTAATGAATACAAGAGACAAGCCAAGAAGCGCCGAGTAGACACTGAATAGGACTAAACTATGTACATAATAGTTTTTTGCCTTTTGTTTCATAATAAATTTTATTTATATAACCCTTTTGCTGATTTTTAAAGTGTTACATAAACAGGACAGGTGAAATATTATCATGTAAAGCAACCATAAACACATGAAAAGACCTAGGTTTACAATTTATGATTAAAACTCTACTATCTACACAATATACATAGACATAAAATGTAAAACTTAAATATCTTAGAAACAGTAGCCAATCAGTTGTTTTAATTGTCATATTTGAATTCAGCACATCAAAATACATAATAAATAGCACATTTTCTTTCTGAAGCAGACGACTTCTCAAAAATTGTAGACCAGTGTAATTAATAGGTAAGTAATTTGCCAATAATCAAGAACCAATTAATTGACAACCAGAACTGAGAGATTTTAGCACTTGCAGTCCAGAGGGACCATCTGAGTTACAGGCTGACAACGAATGCTGAGAAGAGAAGTGGCTTATATGCCCTCTCTTACC
>NW_020713876.1:0-1930 GCF_002925995.2 Terrapene triunguis | reverse complement strand
CTTAGGTTGCAAGCTCTTTGCGACAGCTTCCTTCTCTCCGTATGTGTATACACAGCACCTTGTACAATTGGGCCCTGATTTTGATTAGCCCATTGGGAACAAACTATCTTGTTCATGCTATATTAGAAATGCTCTGCCACCTTGCACCCAGGTTAACAATTTCCTAACATGAATACTCATATTTCTTTAAAAAGTTAAGTGAGTTATTCTGTTACAAAGACTACTAAGGTCCATTTAACACTCACTACCATATTTAACTGACTATATCGTAACGGGTTAAAAAGGAACTGTAGTTCTGCCATTTGCTAGAAATTAGTTTCTAGAAAGTTAAAATCTAGCATACAGGTTGTCATTTATGAATAAAAGCATACAATTTACAAAGGTTTATTAAACAGTTTAGTGTTCAGGGCTGTTAGATGGTGATAGAACAAACTATGGAGACTGTTTTTGGGATAATTGGGCCTTCATTGTGAGTTCAACTGTGAGAAACTTTATAAAGGTCACAATAACCCATAACAATAAATGTTGTTGGGAAAAATGCAATCGACTGACAGATTGAGTTAGTACAAACAAAAAGGACTACTGATATAACTCAAGGACTATGTTAACATCATGCCCGCTGAACAAGAATAGAGTGATACCAGAAATCAATAGACCAAAACTGGTCTGATGAAAATTAGGCCATCACTCTCTTTTGGAGTCCTCCAAAAGAGACTTTGTGGGTTAAAATCAGGAAGGGTTAATGTGACATGGGCTGACTGAAAGAAGAGGAAGAAACAAGCTTCACCATCATGGCTGGCCACTCCCACTGTCTCCTGGGACCCTGACCTACTTCATCCTGATGCTGAGAGAAACCAGACTGGACCAGAGAGAGGAACCCAGATGACATTGCTACCTCCACTGGTTCCAGCTGAATTCCAACCGTCACCTGGGATGTGAGATTCTGTTATTTCCACATACACAGACACCCCCCTCCCTCAATGTGTTCTATTCCTTCCCCACCTTATTTCTTTTCTTTTCCATCCCTTTCCTTTCGCCTTCTATCTAATAAGAGTCTGGTGTAACTGTCCAAGACTGTATTTTGCAACACTGCTGTAAGCATGTTAAACAGAAAGGCAGCTAAAAGTAATGCCCTAAACAGCCCAATACTGGTGCAAATTTGCCAGGTCTACAGTAACTGATAAAACTGTGTGCCGTGCCTGTGTTTTTCAGCAATGAAGTTGTGAGATGAGAATCAATGCCTGAGATGGAAGCTTTCCCCTCCCTTTTTGTGTGATGTCTTGTCTTCTAAAAAAAGGAACTGGACTTCAAAAATGACAGCAATAACAACACCTCCAGCCCATCTCAACTAATTTCCTCTCTTTTCCCTAAAAAGGACAGTTACGAATAGAGATTGTCAAACAACGTGATTTTTTTCCTTCTAAAGACTCTACGGCTAAAGGGTAAAGGAACGGGGGATCACATTTCAAATGTATTAACTGTTTTCCTTCTTTTCTGTATCTTTAATACAGAGTTAAAAGATTTTTAATAGTATGTGTGACATGGTACTAAGCAGGCTGAAGTCTCTGAATACTAAATCCTGAATGTTGGACAGTTACAGGGTCATATTAACACTTTTGACTCTTGGGCCCATGTGTTCCTTCTAAACTAATTAATATAACATCTATCCACAGCAGAAGTACACAAGGGTTAGCAGAAGTGGAAGCAAAACTGGCCATTCTCAGTTCTCACTTTCAGAGGCCACATATAAAGGTAAGAAAATACTTTAGTGTTGATAATTAATAGGTAAGTAATTTGCCAATAATCAAGAACCAATTAATTGACAACCAGAACTGAGAGATTTTAGCACTTGCAGTCCAGAGGGACCATCTGAGTTACAGGCAGACAACGAATGCTGAGAAGAGAAGTGGCTTATATGCCCTCTCTTACC
>NW_020713875.1:0-1898 GCF_002925995.2 Terrapene triunguis | reverse complement strand
CTTAGGTTGCAAGCTCTTTGCGACAGCTTCCTTCTCTCCGTATGTGTGTACACAGCACCTTGTACAATTGGGCCCTGATTTTGATTAGGCCATTGGAAACAAACTATCTTGTTCATGCTATATTAGAAATGCTCTGCCACCTTGCACCCAGGTTAACAATTTCCTAACATGAATACTCATATTTCTTTAAAAAGTTAAGTGAGTTATTCTGTTACAAAGACTACTAAGGTCCATTTAACACTCACTACCATATTTAACTGACTATATCGTAATGGGTTAAAAAGGAACTGTAGTTCTGCCATTTGCTAGAAATTAGTTTCTAGAAAGTTAAAATCTAGCATACAGGTTGTAATTTATTAATAAAAGCATACAATTTACAAAGGTTTATTAAACAGTTTAGTGTTCAGGGCTGTTAGATGGTGATAGAACAAACTATGGAGACTGTTTTTGGGATAATTGGGCCTTCATTGTGAGTTCAACTGTGAGAAACTTTATAAAGTGTCACAATAACCCATAACAATAAATGTTGTTGGGAAAAATGCAATCGACTGACAGATTGAGTTAGTACAAACAAAAAGGCCTACTGATATAACTCAAGGACTATGTTAACATCATGCCCGCTGAACAAGAATAGAGTGATACCAGAAATCAATAGACCAAAACTGGTCTGATGAAAATTAGGCCATCACTCTCTTTTGGGGTCCTCCAAAAGAGACTTTGTGGGTTAAAATCAGGAAGGGTTAATGTGACATGGGCTGACTGAAAGAAGAGGAAGAAACAAGCTTCACCATCATGGCTGGCCACTCCCACTGTCTCTTGGGACCCTGACCTACTTCATCCTGATGCTGAGAGAAACCAGACTGGACCAGAGAGAGGGACCCAGATGACATTGCCACCTCCACTGGTTCCAGCTGAATTCCAACCGTCACCTGGGATGTGAGATTCTGTTATTTCCACATACACAGACACTCCCCTCCCTCAATGTGTTCTATTCCTTCCCCACCTTATTTCTTTTCTTTTCCATCCCTTTCCTTTTGCCTTCTATCTAATAAGAGTCTGGTGTAACTGTCCAAGACTGTATTTTGCAAGACTGCTGTAAGCATGTTAAACAGAAAGGCAGCTAAAAGTAATGCCCTAAACAGCCCAATACTGGTGCAAATTTGCCAGGTCTACAGTAACTGATAAAACTGTGTGCCGTGCCTGTGTTTTTCAGCAACGAAGTTGTGAGATGAGAATCAATGCCTGAGATGGAAGCTTTCCCCTCCCTTTTTGTGTGATGTCTTGTCTTCTAAAAAAAGGAACTGGACTTCAAAAATGACAGCAATAACAACACCTCCAGCCCATCTCAATTAATTTCCTCTCTTTTCCCTAAAAAGGACAGTTACGATTAGAGATTGTCAAACAACGTGATTTTTTTCCTTCTAACGACTCTACGGCTAAAGGGTAAAGGAACGGGGGATCACATTTCAAATGTGTTAACTGTTTTCCTTCTTTTCTGTATCTTTAATACAGAGTTAAAAGATTTTTAATAGTATGTGTGACATGGTACTAAGCAGGCTGAAGTCTCTGAAAACTAAATCCTGAATGTTGGACAGTTACAGGGTCATATTAACACTTTTGACTCTTGGGCCCATGTGTTCCTTCTAAACTAATTAATATAACATCTATCCACAGCAGAAGTACACAAGGGTTAGCAGAAGTGGAAGCAAAACTGGCCATTCTCAGTTCTCACTTTCAGAGGCCACATATAAAGGTAAGAAAATACTTTAGTGTTGATAACACTGCTCTACAGCCAAAATGCTTCTGAAATAAATGTAGTCAAATTTTACTAATTCTGGGTCACTGAGAACAAAAATGATGCTTAAAATTGTTGATTGGCTCTAGTTTTCAAGATATGC
>NW_020713874.1:0-17470 GCF_002925995.2 Terrapene triunguis | reverse complement strand
CTGCTCCGCTCACCGACCTGTGAGCCGCCCGGCTCCACTCCGCTCCGACCGTCCCCGCAAGGCTCCGCTCTGCCAGCTGCTCCTCCAGCTGCTCTGCTCCGCTCACCGACCTGTGAGCCGCTCAGCTCCGCTCTGCTCTGCTCCAACCGTCCCCGCGAGGCTCCACTCGGCTAGCTGCTCCTCCAGCTGTCCCCGCAAACTGCTCCGCCAGCCGCTTAGCAATTCAGGCTCCCCCACTAGTTAACACAGCCTCAGTGATCTCAGCTCTTAGTAACTTTAGCTCATAGTGATTTCAGCTCATAGTGATTTCAGCTCATAGTAGGGGAGCCCCAGTGCTGGTGCACTAGTGGCCCAAAGTGAACTCAGCTCAGCAGCCTGTAACTAGACTCCTAAGGGAATCAAAGTTAGCTCTGACATTCAACAGTGGAGAGAGGAGAAGGTGCAATTGGTGTTTCAGGCTCACGCAGGGGCCCCACACCACCAGGTACCAATACCTGCCCCCAACCTCTCTCAATTCTCTGGGTTTTGTAACTCATGCCCCTTGACAAGCAAATGCTACTTAGGTAATGGTGACGGATTCACTCAGTCCTTCTGTCATACAACAGTTCCACTGGCCTTGATTCACAGAATCAGGGTAACAAAACTTTATTCTTCCTGCCCCAATAACAGAGAAACTGGGGATCCCACACCAGCCAAAGTAACCACTTTTGGTTGCTGTGGGCTCATGCTAGGCGTGTGGGTGTGCCTATGCAAACGAGATCCGCCCCTGGAGTTCTTTTCCACACTCGCCATAATTCACCACCAGATGTCAGGGTAGAGCTCATCCTGACTCTGCTTACATAGTCAAGCATTAGCCTTTTTGGATTCAAAGTCAGACTGTGAGCTCATGTTCAGCTGATAATCCAGGTCATCGATAAACATGTTCAATAGTGTAGGGTCAAGAATTGATCCCTGAGGGACCCCACAGAAAAGTTTAAAAATATAAACAATGTGTACTCTACAAGTTCAAAAACCAGAAGGCAAATAAAAAGAACCCAATAGATTTTCTTACTCACAAATCATAAGATTATCTGATTCATGAGTTTTGAAAAATTGGACTTGGCAGGATCGATATTATTCACAACAAATAATATAACAAGTTTTTTGTTGCAGTTTTTACCCCATTATTGATCAGATCTTCAGCTCATGTAAATGGACATCGCTTCATCAGTCAATAGTTACTTACACCACCTGAGGATCTCTCTGTGTGTATCCAACAGGTGGACTGGGCACACACAACTGCAACTGCCACTAGCTACTTCTTTTCACAAAGGTCATTTGAATCACAGTGGATCCATAGTGCTATCCATTTCAAAATGGATTGGTATCTACTAGGTACATAGGAATGGGAATTACCATCTGGATCAGAGACAAGTTCCATGTAGTCCAAAATCATGTCTCTGTCAGTGGTCAGTACCACATGCTTCAGAGAAAGGTATAAGAACCCCACAATAGGCAGATGTAGAATCTGTCCCCTGCATAGGCTTCTTCCTGGTTAATAATAGTTAGTTTGTTTTAAGCCTTTGAGCATAAGCTTTAATATCCCTTCCAAACTATTTGTTGTCATTTAATCATGATGATAGATTAATTTTGCCATCCTTTGATTTTTTTTTTCAAAAATCATTGACAAATTTGTGCAGAGAAGATCTCAAATTTCTCAGCCCCTTCTTTACAACAGTCTGACAAACTGCTTCCATATGTCTTCTGTGCTTGCTTGCACAGATCTCCTGAGCTTAACGCACAAACAGCAATTCATTAACTGTCAGGAAATGCCTCACCCCATTAGTCACTACTGCTTCAATGAAAATAAATTAAGGACAGGTTAACAGTTATGTTGAGCTATGTGGACTGATGTGAATGACTGATTATATTTATTTTACTGCTTTACAAGAGTCACTGTTATGCAGTCCACACTCTAATTATAGGCTTAATTCAATAAGATGTACCCTAAACTTGCATTAGTCAATTAGCCCAATCATGCTCCAATTGGTGTCCTTTGCAAAACTCCCATGGAAGAGCTCAATGGGGACTGTGGGTACCCAGAAGTATCTTCAGGATTAGGCCCTATGTAAATGAAGAATGTAATGTATATGTAGTCTGTTTTGTAGGAAGGAGTTCAATAAGCTAAATAGTAACAGGTGACATATCACTGAAAGATCTCAAATCCTGTTTGATCTGGATGTATAATATAGTCTTTATTACAGTTGGCATTCTTATCAGTGGGAAGTCGGCCAAGATTTCCACTATTAATTAACAAAATTATATCTAACTGCCAAATTTCTACTGATATTAATCAGTGAAACAGATTTTCTTGTTTTCAGATCAAAAGTCATGACTTTGCCATCAGATCTTCACAACTGTAGGGATTTACTCAAGAGGAACTAATGAGAAGACCAGGGCCTAAGAGGGTTCAAAAGAGCATTTATTATGATTATTTATTTATTTATTTTATATTACTTGTATTATGGTAGTGCCTAGAGGTTCCAGCCAAGATCAGGACTCTATGATGCTGGGCATTGTACAGTTGCATAGTTAGAGAAAGCCCTTACTCCACAGAGTTTAAAATATAAATAGATAGGGTAGACAAAGAGAAGGGGAAGCAGATGCATGGAAGTTTGCCCAAGATCAAAGAAAATGGGGGCAAGAGATGGCAATTTAAACTAGGTCTGTCAAGTGATTAAAAAAAAAATTAATCATGATTAATTGCGCGATTTATCGCACTGTTAAAAAAATAATAGAATACCATTTATTTAAACATTTTTGGATGTTTTCTACATTTTAAAATATATTGATTTCAATTACAACACAGAATATGAAGTATACAGTGCTCACTTTATATTTATTTCTAATTAAAAATATTTGCAATGTAAAAAACAAAAGAATTAGTATTTTTCAGTTCACCTAATACAATTACTGTAATGCAATCTCTTCATCATGAAAGTTGAACTTACAAATGTACAACTTGTACAAAAAAAACCTGCATCCAAAAATAAAGCAATGTAAAATGTTGAGCCAACAAGTCCACTCAGTCCTATTTCTTGTTCAGCCAAGCGCTCAGACAAACAAGTTTGTTTACATTTGCAGGAGATAACACTGTCTGCTTCTTGTTCACAATGTCACATGAAAGTGAGAACAGGCATTCACATGGCACTGTTGTAGCGGCATTGAAAGATATTTGCATGCCAGATGTGCTAAAGATCCGTATGTCCATTCATGGGTCAACCACCATTGCAGAGGATGTGCGTTCATGCTGATGATGGGGTGTGCTCGATAATGATCCAGAACTGAGTGGACCAACACATGTTTCATCATCTGAGTCAGATGCCACCAGCAGAAGGTTGATTTTCTTTTTTTGTGATTCGGATTCTGTAGTTTCCACATTGGAGTGTTGCTCTTTTAATACTTCTGAAAGCATGCTCCAGAGCTCGTCCCTCTCAAATTTTGGAAGGCACTTGGGTCGAGTGCTGTAGCTATCTTTAGAAATCTCACATTGGTACCTTCTTTGCATTTTGTCAAATCTTCAGCGAAAGTGTTCTTAAAACAAACAACATGTGCTGAGTCTACTATAACATAAAATATATAGCAGAATGTAGGTAAAACAGAGCCAGAGACATACAGTTCTCCCCCAAGGAGTTCAGACACAAATTTTATTAATGCATTATTTTTTTAACAAGTGTCATCAACATGGAAGCATGTCCTCTAAAATGATGGCCAGAGCATGAAGGGGCATATAAATGTTTAGCATATCTGGCACGTAAATACTTTGCAATTCTGGCTACAACAGTCCCATGCAAACACCTGTTCTCACTTTCTGGTGACATTGTAAATAAGAAGTGGGCAGCATTATCTCCTATAAATTTAAACAAATTTGTTTGTCTTAGTGATTGGCTGAACAAGAGGTAGAACTGAGTGGACTTGTAGTCTCTAAAGTTTTGCACTGTTTTGTTTTTTGAGTGCAGTTATGTAACAAAAAAAATCTACATTTCTAAGTTGCACTTTCACAATAAAGAGATTGCACTATAGTACTTGTCTGAGGGGAATTGAAAAATAGTATTTCTTTTGTTCATCATTTTACAGTGCAAATATTTGTAATAAAAATAATAATATAAAGTGAGCACTGTACACTTTGTATTCTGTGTTGCAATTGAAGTCAATATACTTGAAAATGTAGAAAAACATCCAAAATTCTGTATTTAATAAATTTCAATTGGTATTCTATTGTTTAACAGTGAAGAAGGGCCTGTTTCATTTGATCTACTTTGTTTATATTTTATTCTCCGGTATCTTCTAGTTGCATTTTCTTTGCTTCACATATCTTGCTTCTGTCTTATAATAACCCTTGTGAAAGTCATATTTGTTTTTTATTATTTGTGTTAGCATATCTCAGAGAAGATTTTCAGTACTCGGGAAAGGCACTCTATTGGTCTTTTTTTCCAGTAAATGCCTTATACCTGTCTGATTCACTATACATTTCTTTAATACATTTCTCTAGCAAATGGAAAAAGGAAAATTGTGTCCCTTATGTGATAAGAGATTTATTACACACTCTGTATTCAAATGTTCCTTGGTATTTACCTTCTGAGTAGCTATTACATGGTGTGACCTTTATTCCATGTCAAAGTGAAATGTTCACTTTTGTTTGTGGATTTAAAACTACAGTTAGATGTTGTCTCTCAAATTGTAACCATCTTATGAATTTGAATTTATAAAATAGGTTACATTCCATCTATTGGTACTAAGCATAGGATTCTTCCTACATGGCAGAGCAAAATAAAAGTGATTTTAGACATCCTTCTCCTCTTTCTTCTGTTGCTGTTGTAACAATTATTCACCTTACAGATGAGATTTGTTCTGAAATACTTCCTCCCTTGAGTCAGACAATGCTTTTATCATACACCGCATGTGAAAAAGTACATAAACTAGCAAACAAATATTTTGAAAACCATTTGACTTGCACCAATTCCAAGATTATAAACAGCAGTGTAAAAAGTGTTCCATTTGCAGTGTGCACAGAAGAAATTTTAAGTTTGATGCAGCTCCCCTACTCCCTTCAATTATAATGATTTTTTTCTGATAGAAATCATCCTAGGGGAGTATGTATGCAAGAAACAAAACAAATCAAAAACTGAGTAGTTTTGTACTCTAATCAGGGCTATTAAAACTAGTTGTAAAGCCAACAGTGATTTGGATACGTTGAACTGCAGAAAAAAAGGAACGTATACTATATACTTACACTTAAGAAAATAAAGTAAGGATTTCAGTTTTAAGATGTACATACATTGCTGAATTTAGCTAGTACTGTCACAAAAGAGAATGTTCCTCAAAATATGTTGTGGAATAATAGGAGCTGACATAATATAATGAGTTTATTTAACCAAGAAGTCAATTCATATATCGTAAAAAAAGAAGAGATTTGGGTGGAAAGGGGGAGCTGGAAAAATGACGGGGATAGTAACTGGCTCCCTGTCACTGATCAGATGAATGTGACACTAAACTTGACAGCATTATATACAGTAAATTACATTCACATCCATGAATGGCACATTGACCAATTTTGGCATTTTTATTTTTCAGGACACACACAACCATATAGCTGCTGTTCCAAATATAGAAAATATAATGTAAACAAGTAGTTAAATATTCTTGCAGACTAATAACTTCTGTACATGTAGGGTTCTCAAGGAGTTCAAAGAACAATCAGCATTGCCACTCAATCATATGGCTAGCCTGTAGAATTCTCTTGTAACAGTTTTATATGGATTATTACAGGTGGGACTTCTTTCGCAAATACCTAGACTGTTCATGCACAATCTTCCCTTTATTTGAGAGGTGGAGGAGCAAGCATGCAACATTGGAAGACCATATGCAAGACCCTGTGTATTCCATGGTAACACAACTTTTGGAGCAAGTACCCTGCATTCTCTGCAGACTGGAGACTATGAAGCAGCTACAGTTAATTAATACAATTTTGAGGGATTTTCTTGTATTAAATATGAAACGAAACTATGTATTTAGTCCAGTGTCCCATCTCAATTAATCAGATGTTCCATTTTTTATACTGCATTGTCTCAAATGCTCTTTAATTTTCAAGCTGCATAATTTTATATTGAAAATTCACAACTGGATCAGAAGTTTTTGAGGGCAAATTGGAGGAATTGGCAATTGGATACTAGAGTGGATATTTGGGGCTGTTTCCATCTGCATAGATGTAGGAGACATTTAGGGTCTGAGATGTGCATTAGCCAGATATGAAAGTGATATGCCCTTCATTTAATTCTTGAAATTTCAAGTTAACAATCCATTAAGAAGAACATGGCCATTTGCACCTCAGCTATCATTCAGATATGTCTGGATAGTCAGGCAGGCAGCATCTTACCAGTAGGTACTTCATCTAGAAGATTTTCTTCACAATCATGAGGGAATAACACTATTCTTGTCTCTAGGGGAGGGTTCTGACACCCATTACTCTTTTAAAACTTCTTCCATTTTGAACAGTGTGTGTGTGTGTGAGAGAGAGAGAGAGAGGTTCTGTAAAACCAAAACATCCATGTGAACCTGCCAGGATTTATCCCTTGGAAATCCCTTAGAATAGACCTTGTATGGTTCACTTAGTATGCCCTATGCAAACTGATCTCTGTCTAAACTCAGCCAAACTAATAATCAAATACATTCTAGAGGGCCATATTGGGCCTATAAAATTGATCTGTTCTAATATAAGTGGGCAAAGCGACAAACCTGAAAATGATTTCATGGACTGTGATTCTAGTACACGATCTTGATGGGAGCATTTGAAAGCTACCTAATAGGAATATTTACTACTACTAAAATATGCCACTGTATGTGTACCAGTGTCTGTGTAGGCATTTTATATGTTTTGCACATTGATATTCTTTCAAGTTATGGGTCAGAGGCTTAGCTAGTGATTCACTATCTCTTTGATAAACATAACATTTAGAAGCAGCAATTAAATTCATGCTGATGGAATTTGTTCTGATTAGATTGTTAAAATGTAATATAGCTTTTCATAATCACTCCATTAATGTGTGACACAGTTCCATTTCCAAAATTACTAGAGTAGGCTACAGACATGGCAATCACTTTAGTTTAGAGTACATGTTTTCCCAACTTGAATTCTTGCCCACTTATCAGATAGCGTTCTCTCTGGTCCAAGAAGATCTGAACAAAATATAAACATTCCATTATGATTAGATTTCAAAGCGGTTACTGGAAACAATATAAAAATGGTCTCTTATCATTGAGCAGAATAATATATCAAAGTTGTGTTTCCTCTCTGGCGTCTTGTCCAACAGTATTGCAGAAGCTATTTTTTCGGCTGGATGCGGTATTTGGAACGTATGCCAATGGATCGGGTCGGATCAAGTAACTGTAAAAAGAAAAAAGTTGTTATAAAAGCTTGATGTAAATTAGGATAAAATGCATTTGCATGCTTCCCTAGCATGTTATTGCAAAGGTAGTAGTACAGCTTAATGAGATCTCTTGCACTTGAATGCCTTACTAAACTGGAAACTTCAGTCTTGTTTCTCATTACTTCATAGAACTGAGATCACATAGCATACCTGTAATTACCTTTATATGTTTCTTCTGCATTCTGTACTGTAGTTTGGAAACTTGTATGTTTTCATAAAGTAATGGAGCAAAATGTTACTATCACTGAAATTAATGTAATCTTCCTACAATGTTACTTATTGAGTATCATTAAGACCTGATTACATCCCTATACATTTGGGTCAGACAGTAAAATTCCCATTTAATTAATTAAACATACCAGGAAGTGACTTTATGACTTAAATTTGAGTTCAAAGCACGGAGGGATTTTAATCAGGAATTAAACTTCATCCAGTGAATACACTTGAAAAGGGATGCACAATTTTAGATTTATCATTCCATTAAGGCATATTAATACTAGATTTGGAGGAGATCAAAGGATTCAAATCCATGGTGAGCAACTGGAAGGTTCAAAAGGTGAAATTAATAGGATAAGAAACCGGATCACCAGTTCACAACCAAGTTCAGTAGTATCCAAAAAGTAGTTTTTGTCTATTTGTTGGCTTTTCAGTGGCCTATTGTATGTAAAAGGAGTTTTGTGGTCTCATAGTGGACAAAAGAAACACCACAATTAAACACCATGCTAAATTATTAGCAACCTCAGCAGGAACCAAGGATTAAGGTATTGATCTCAGCTAAATCCATGGAGAGATTCCGATTGACTTCACTGGCAGATTGACTGGGACTTAATTGTAGGCTGAACTGCCTTCTCCACAGGGATGAGGCACAATGAGGCAATGCAGAAAATGTATGTTATCACAGATTACACTATATCTGTTTGTTTGGTAAATAAACACAGGTGATCAGTCTTCAGGCCTGTCAATCAGTACCTTTCATGAGTCTATAGTCATATGGACAAGAAAATACATTAGATTCATCTCCCGTGTTTCTAATTCAGATTAGACACAACATGCTAAGTCCCTTCAAGTGAATAAAGATTTGGACCCAAACTTTATATGACTGACGTGATTACAGTTGTAATGGGTGTTTCAGATTAAACAAGACTCCAGTTTTAATACAAGAAGGATAATTTACGTATTCAATAAATGTATGAAGGCAAAAATGTTACATTTGTCCCCCTGTAATGTACCCACTGATGCAATTATGAAGGTTTTTGTTCATGTTATTAACTCTTCACAAAATGAATGTATTAAACAAAAACCTGTTTGTTTTTTAACAGTTTCTCTAAAACGAAATTAACTCTTAGACTTGCATTTGTGACTTCTGCAGCCACTTTAACAACAAAAACAATGATTTTAGCATACCTTTGTCCATGATGTACTTGTAGTCTGAAGTGCCCAACACCATAGACAATTATGTTTTGAATATTTTTTGGCCAAAATTAGGCTCCTAAATATTTAGGTACCCGGTTCTTCAAAAGTGAAGAGCACTGTAGCAGGGTGCTGGTGCAGAGGCACCTAATTAGCCCCTGCTCAGCCAGCCCCAATCAGGGGAAATAGATTGGGGCTGGGGAGAAGTCTGGTGCCTGGCCTTTAGAACTGGCTGCACCTGTGGGCCTGAGGGTTCAAGGGCTATAAAGGCTGGCTGGCAGCCAGAAGGAAGGGGGGATGGCCAGAGGAAGGTCAGTCTCTGGGCTGAGGGCAGGCTCTGGGTGGAAGTGGAGATTGTAAGGCCTGCAAACTGTATATAGTATATCACTGGTGGTGGGAGAAGTCTGTAAATAAAGCCACGGGTGCTGCAGAAGGAAAAGCCTCTTTGTGCTTTATTGGGGCAGCCAGTGGGCCCCAGGAAGAAGGCCGGGCAGAGGACTTGTTACAAGCACCCATCAGCTCCCATCGAGTTCCATTTAGACTACAGTTTATATCATTCAAATTAATCTGTTAGGGTAGTGAGGGCTGTATCTGAGTATCCAAAAGTACATTAAGTATGTGGCATATGCTGTTTGTTTGTTCTTTGCCTCTTCCTATGGGGATACTGCTTGGATACATTTATTTTTATTATATTCTATCTACACTATACTATATGTTAGCAAAGACAAGCTCAAAAAAGTGCACATTACTCTGAGTGGAAGCTGTAAGATTTGTGGTGTTTGTTTCTACAGTCCGGTAGAATCAGTTTCCAGGAAAGCTGTCTCTTACAGAGGCAAGTTTCATCCTACAAATGGACATTGCCAGAGGAGCTAGCTGGTAACTCTAGTCCTTGTCTCAGAGCCTGATTTTCCCTATTAGCAGTAGCCTGTGTTTGAGTAGATGTGCCGTCACGTTTTGTCCTAATTTTTTTGAGGCCGGATGGCTTCATTTCCAGGTAGGTAGCAGTGCTGGCCTATTTAGACTATCGGAGCTTTAGGGATTCAGCTTCAGGTATGGCATCTTTTTCTGTATCTCAAATGGTGTGCCATGTTGTATATGTTTAGCAAGTAAGTGATAAAGATATTATATTTAAAATAATCAATGGTATGGCCAAAATAAAAAGCCTGTTAGTCAAAATTATAGTTTTGTTGAGATGCTAGCAAATACTAAGTGTGTGCATTAGTTATTACATTTTTCCTAAATATCTCTTCAGACACCTATAGTTACGTGTGTAGTGACTCATGGCCACATACAGATGCAACAGTCCTCAATGGAGATTGAAGAGCACTCTGGCCCTGATCCAGCAAAGCACATGCTTCACTTTAAACATGTGAGTAGTCCAATTAAAGTGAAGCACATAGTGGGGCTGGAGTGCTTGGCCTCCAGCTGGATCAAACCCCAACATCACAAGGTTGAATTCTCAAGTGTTCCATCCAGGCTGGAAAAGCTTATGCATTTCTCTTAGCATTACAGTGTTTCTGCTTTTGGTTCTGGCTAAAATGAAGAGGTACAGAGGCAGGCAACAACTAAATAGCCTGAACCTATTTGAATGTCAAAACTGTTGGCCTTATAGATTCTAGGACTGGAAGGGACCTTGAGAGGTCATCGAGTCCAGTCCCCTGCCCGCATGGCAGGACCAAATACTGTCTAGACCATCCCTGATAGACATTTATCTAACCTACTCTTAAATATCTCCAGAGATGGAGATTCCACAACCTCTCTAGGCAATTTATTCCAGTGTTTAACCACCCTGACAGTTAGGAACTTTTTGCTAATGTCCAACCTAGACTTCCCTTGTTGCAGTTTAAGCCCATTGCTTCATGTTCTATCCTTAGAGGCTAAGGTCAACAAGTTTTCTCCCTGCTCCTTATGACACCCTTTTAGATACCTGAAAACTGCTATCATGTCCCCTCTCAGTCTTCTCTTTTCCAAACTAAACAAACCCAATTCTTTTAGCCTTCCTTCATAGGTCATGTTCTCAAGACCTTTAATCATTCTTGTTGCTCTTCTCTGGACCCTTTCCAATTTCTCCACATCTTTCTTGAAATGTGGTGCCCAAAACTGGACACAATACTCCAGCTGAGGCCTAACCAGAGCAGAGTAGAGCGGAAGAATGACTTCTCGTGTCTTGCTCACAACACACCTGTTAATACATCCCAGAATCATGTTTGCTTTTTTTGCAACAGCATCACACTGTTGACTCATATTTAGCTTGTGGTCCACTATAACCCCTAGATCCCTTTCTGACGTATTCCTTCCTAGACAGTCTCTTCCCATTCTGTATGTGTGAAACTGATTTTTTCTTCCTAAGTGGAGCACTTTGCATTTGTCTTTGTTAAACTTCATCCTGTTTAACTCAGACCATTTCTCCAATTTGTCCAGATCATTTTGAATTATGACCCTGTCCTCCAAAGCAGTTGCAATCCCTCCCAGTTTGGTAACATCCGCAAACTTAATAAGCATACTTTCTATGCCAATATCTAAGTCGTTAATGAAGATATTGAACAGAGCCGGTCCCAAAACAGACCCCTGCGAAACCCCACTTGTTATGCCTTTCCAGCAGGATTGGGAAACCATTAATAACAACTCGCTGAGTACGGTTATCCAGCCAGTTATGCACCCATCTTATAGTAGCCCCATCTAAATTGTATTTGCCTAGTTTATCGATAAGAATATCATGCGAGACCGTATCAAATGCCTTACTAAAGTCTAGGTATACCACATCCACCGCTTCTCCCTTATCCACAAGACTCGTTATCCTATCAAAGAAAGCTATCAGATTGGTTTGACACGATTTGTTCTTTACAAATCCATGCTGGCTATTCCCTACCACCTTACCACCTTCCAAGTGTTTGCAGATGATTTCCTTAATTACTTGCTCCATTATCTTCCCTGGCACAGAAGTTAAACTAACTGGTCTGTAGTTTCCTGGGTTGTTTTTATTTCCCTTTTTATAGATGGGCACTATATTTGCCCTTTTCCAGTCTTCTGGAATCTCTCCCATCTCCCATGATTTTCCAAAGATAATAGCTAGAGGCTCAGATACCTCCTCTATTAGCTCCTTGAGTATTCTTATCTAAATGATTTTGTGAAAGTTGTTTGGTTCTTGTCAGTTTCTGGCACAATAACCTCTCTCATATCTCTCTTTTAACTAGGCAATTGTGTGAGAAGGTGAAGACTGGAGTGGACTCTCTGAACAAAAAACAACATTATTTCAATTTAGATCATGTGATATTTTAAAGCTACCATCCAATACTGTGGTTTTTTTACTATTCTGCAAAAGTGTCAAAATGGGCAGGTGCTGGAATGCTGAAATTCTTGATAACCAAGTAAAAAGAAAAGTATTTTAAGCAATGCCTAAAAGTCTTAGGATCATGTAACTGGTATCTTAATGTATTTACTAGTCACTTCTTCCTTTTAGGGTCTATGGCATAAGCCCATTCACTTCAGTGGGCTTTGGATCAGGCCCTCAAATCACTAAAGAAAATGATCTTTGAAATCATTTACTGGTATGTCTTTGAAAGCTTGACTTTACAATGCTTTTTATTGATGCTCAGTGACTAATGAATCATGAGCAAGAAACAAGAGTGAGAATGTAATATAGTATAAAGTTATCTGAGAGCTGTGATTTTTCTTAATTTAATTTTATCTGACACTCCAATTTAGAAGGAAGGAGCAGGGTTATTTAAAGAAGAAAAAAAACCCTTAAAAATAATCTGGTGTAAGTTAATGGATGAGTTCTTGTATAATTTTTTTGGATGTGCATGGAAATGATTCCTCCTGAGAGGAAAATAATAAAAGCAATAAAGTGCAAAAGATAAAAGAAATGAATTCCGGCATGAAAGTGAAAATGAGACACTTTGTGGATTTTATGATTTATGCCATCAACTTACACAACATCATTCAGCTCTAGTCTTGTATCTGGAGAAGGATTGATCAGGATGTAAGAGAGGGTGTTTTGATGATCATTCATTTCATCTAGAGAACAAAAAATATGCAGGACTTATTAGGTTATTTACAAGGAAATGGTAAGAATCATAGCTTTTGATAAATGAACCTTAACAAATTGTGTTCCGTCCATATAGCTGTCAAAAGGGAACTATCAGGCTTGTTTCACAAAGTGACCCCATATATAAGTTCAGCAGCTTCTTTAACTGGAAAATCTACTTTCAAATTGCTTTCACTGGAAATATTTGACAGAGACTCATTATACTTTCCCAAGAAATTATCAAAATAAAGTACCAATATCTATTTTTGAGAATACACTGAAGACTGTTACAGTTAGTGACTTCTGCTACGACAGAAGTAGCTAAGCTGTTTGTATGTCCATTATTGTAGCAATTTCAATTTTTAAGAGCAACACAGAAATATTATTGTACAAACCAACCACCTACAACCAGGGGATATCACAATCAAACCTGCAAGCATAATCCTCTTACTACTAACAAATGTATTTCTCTATCAGCATATGCTTTGAAAATGCTGTTATTTAATTTATCACTTCTTAGTAAGCTGAATGGGAAAATCCTTTGAGGGAACATCTATACATAATGTTATCTTCCTCTTGCCAACATGTAACTTGATGTATTATCAAGTCACATTGGACAACTGAAACATGTTTTATATTTACATATAAATATACACCTCACTTTGAAGGATCCCAAAGTATAAATGATTTACATATCGCATGACTCAATTGCAGCCTCCTCTGGCATGCATGCTGGCAACCAACCAGCATTTTGAATAACAGTGTGGGAAGGAATACTTTTTTTCCCAATAGATATTGCAGTTAATACTCACACTTTCAAAAAAATGTCATGAGCTCTTTAACATCCATGTAGAATAGAGGACTCTGAATTTTAAGGTCTCAAAAGACCCACATAGAATGAAATACATAGCACAGGATGAAGGGCTGCATGGAGTCTACTAGGATTTGAGCCCGAAATTCTAGGTAATTGGTGCTGAGTCCAGTAATTCAAGTCTCATTTGGCCTTCAGTAATCAAACGGACTTCAATGCAAGACTCCCTAGTTATGCTTCTCATGCCATTAAGGATTAGACTTCTAATGCCAAGTCACAGAGGACCTCTATCCAGCCAAACAGTTAAGCATCTTCCTAAATCCCACTAACTTTAAGGAGACTTGAAAGTGTGATTAAGTGTTTTGCTGAATCCAGGGTCTAATTGATTTGCAGCACTGTATACAAATGAATGCTTGTCAAGAATTAGGATTGGTAGATAGTTTGGGAACAAAGTCAAGCCTTCAAAGACTGCCTCAAATAAGAAATAAGCACCTACTTGAATAATGGCAAGATCAAACTTGAGTAAAACAGATGTGTGCTTTGCTTAGGGCATTAATCCATTGACTGCCAGGGAGGTGCCCAGGCTCGGAGTTGCATTCAACTCTCCCCTATACCTGAATAGCGGTGGAAGCTAGAAATGTTGTCTTCTAGCTTCAATTGATGATAAAATTATGCTTGCCCCTCACAATCAAAGATCTGGCCTCAGTGTGCCACACATATTACTTTGATGTGGACTCTGAGGCACTAGGATGCCACAGTGGTGAACAATGTATAAACATCTACTATGATCCCACTTAAATAGTTCCAATGAGTTGAAAAATACAATATTTTCTAATGGAATCATAAAAACACGAAATATCTCTGGAATTGGTAAAACATTTCAAACCAGTGGAACTTGTTAAGGATGCTCAATGTTCCTAGAGCTGACAACTAAAGAGATACCACACACAAAGATACACCATACATCAACTGCAGTTAATAAGGAATACTGCAGCCAATCTCCTAGGTAGAACGGGTATATGACAACTTCTCGCACCATCATTCAGCGAACTGGGTTAGCTCTCCAACACTGGATACAATTCAAGGTCCTAACTAGGGCCAATGTACAAATTAGAATTTACAAAACCAGCTGAAAATAACTTCCACTTCATTTGCCTCCTAAGTCCTGAGGGCAGGATTTTGTTTCTTCATAGCTATAATACTTAAATCAGTGACTTAGGTTCTATGTAGCAAATTCAGATGCCTGAACACCACTGTTTGAAACTGGAGAATATCCTACAATCTCTTAAGATTATTTTGATTTGAAATGTATTTATTCTCATTGTAAATGTTGGTAAAAACATATATTCTTTAGCTGGTTTCAGATCTGAAACTTTTTCATTTTTAAAATAGGAGTAATGGAGAAATGAATTTAGCCATCTGGATGAGAAATATTGTTTCACTGAATGCGAAATGTTAGAATGCAGACAGTGGTAGAAGCTGATTGCTGGCTGTGGAAATGACCATTGCTTTAAGTGATTTCTCCCCTATTTTCTACATTTGCCATTTTCTAGACAGCTCTTTATACAACATAATTTTCTGTTTAATTAAAGTGTCTTTCTTGCAGCATATGTATATGTTACTTGACAGGAAGCAGGGACATATGCTGCCAATTAGTTTAAAAAAATAGTTGGCTTGATTGGTGAATGCTATTATAAGTAGGAGTCAGAGGTTTTTTTGCTCATTACTTTATAGTCATTTCTTATAATACCCCTGTCACAAATGATGACTGTGACACTGCAGCTTGGAACATGTTCTATCCAAAAAGCCCGTTTTTTTTTTTCTAATTGTCACACACTGCCCTCTGGTATCTGTTAGATTGCCGTCTCTAGTTTTGTTTGATTTTGGTACCCATCCTAAATAGTGATCCAAATAAAACCAGTTTGTATTTACAAGATAGGTAGATAAGGAATGTTTGCTCTGTGCTAAGTTCACTCTTGTTCATTTAAAAATGAAAAAATTATTTCACATTCTGAAAGAATACATGTACTTTTATGAAATGATAATTATCAGAGATATCCTGGTTCTGGGTAGGTTTTATATTCAGATTCCCAAAGTCGATGCTAATGAAATATATATATAGTATGCTTTTTGGTTGAGTTGGTTGATTCTCATATGTGTCACTAAATGTGGTGGGTAGACCAGCATGATTTCTCTGTGGGTTATCTACACACAGTTTTTATACCACTATATTTAGAAAACAATATAGTTAGTGATACAACCTCCTAGTGTGAATGCAGTTACTAGCATAAAGATGCTGGTGCTAGTATCAGTTAAAATGTAGGGCCTTAATGATCTATACTGTTGTTGGAGGATTTGCAGTGTTGTTGTAGCTGTATTGGTCCCATGGTATGAGAGAGGCATGGTGGGTGAGGTAATATCTTTTATAAGACTAACTTCTTGTTGGTGAGAGAGTGAGAAGTTGGAGAAGATCTCTGTGGAAGCTTGTCTCTTTCACCAACAGAAGTTGGTCCAATCATATACATTACCTCACCCACCTTGTGTCTCTAATATGAGAGAATGTTGTTTGAGTCTTACTTGTAGATCCTTGTTCCCTGGATTAGTAGAAAATGAATGCATAAAGAGGCAGCATTCTTGGCTTCCTCTGTCTGTTTGAATGAACAGGGCTACAAAAGGGTTCCTATCCATTTCTTAATGGGCAGCAAGATGTGTTGTGAGAAAGATAAATCTGGGGTGGGTTGGGGAGAGAGAACGGATGTATCTTCAGGACCTAAAAGCAGAGGACTTTTTGTGGAATTGGAGTGATGAAACAAGAAGTGTTGTAAGATTTGGCATCTCAGTTTTGCAGATGGATAAACATATAGAACAGTATAGAAATGTTTTGTGCAGCATGAGGCCATTAATGGGGTTGCCAAAAGAGAGGTTCTCTTTATAACGAAATATAGACATTTGTCTGAAAAAATATTGTAATGAAAATTTCTAAATTAGAAATGGCTCAGAGAGATGTAATTAGCTGAAGGGGAGTATGCTTACCTATCAAACCTTTTCCATTCTGTAGTTTGGCATATTGTCTTCCTGAATTTGAATACTGAAATGAACATTACTGTTGGCTTTCGACTAGGATTTTAAAGAAAACCAATTTCAGAGGAAAAAAAACAACAAAAAAACAAAGGCAAGTATCCACCATATGTAGAATTTCCATTTGACTTGCATAAGAACATGAGTCGAGATTATAAAAATGTAATTTTCTGCTTTAACTCTCTGTGACGAATGAAAAGTTGCTGGGTTCTTCCTTTCTTTTTTAAAGTTTCAGAAAATATATTTGAGCCTGATTCTTCCCTCAGACAAACTGGGACCTCCTGGAACATGAACTTCATCTTAAATCTCATTTTTCCAAAGGTTCAGGATATCCTGCAAGACTTCTTTGATCAGTGGAGTGATCCTGTACAGCTGAGATTTTCAAAGCCATTTAGGAGATTTTAATGCCAAATTCTCATTAATAGGGTATCATAATTAATGTGGCAGATTTGAAAGATTTTAGCCTATATCTCTCTCAGATCACAATGGCAGGTCTTTGTTTTTATCCATTTGATTTTTTTTTTTTTGGTTAAAATGGTTGGATTGCATTCTTAAAACTATATTTTTAAATGCCCAGGTTTATAAATGATATATATCTTTCCCCCATCACCTTTCATGTGATGCTTGTTGTCTTAGGTTGCAAGCTCTTTGCGACAGCTTCCTTCTCTCCGTATGTGT
>NW_020713873.1:0-1211 GCF_002925995.2 Terrapene triunguis | reverse complement strand
AAAATGATGCTTAAAATTGTTGATTGGCTCTAGTTTTCAAGATATGCTATTGGGTCAGTATATACGACCCTTGACTTGGGAATGGCGGAGGATAAGTGAGTTATAAAGGGAAGGGATCTCAATTTAAACCAGAAATGACTAAAATACATCTTTGACAGGATCTATGAATAAATCTATGACTGGGTTTGGACAGTACTTGCTTTTTAGGCAAAACAATGAATGATGCAATCTGAAGCTGGTATTGCGTCATACATGATATGAATTGCATCATGTTATTCCTAGAAGTCATGGATGATGCAATCATAACGAAGCTTACATCACTCTGCTGAACAAATTGCCCTATATCAGCTCTAGAAATCATACAGTGTCGTGCTCTCTTATTTGTCAGTGTTTGATTTTGCAAAGGGACACATTTCTGTTTAGCCAAAGTGAACAGAGATGCCTTGTACTTGTGTGAACAGTGCAGATAACTTCTGTTATGTTTGTGGTGAAGTGACTTTTGCATCACAAAAGCGCAGTATAACCACTATGGTTAAGAAAGCCTATCACCTTTATTTTGGCTGCAAAATTGGAGATCAGGACAAGAGGTGAGCCCCACACATATGCTGCAACACTTGTGCAACAAATCTTCACCAATGGTTGAACAGGAAAAGGAAATCTATGCCTTTTGCAGTGCCAATGATTTGGAGAGAGCCAACAGATCATACCAGCAATTGTTACTTCTGCATGGTGCCTCCAGTTGGGAAAGGTGTGTCAAAGAAGAAAAAGTGGACTGTGCATTATCCAAACATTCCATCAGCTATATGCCCAGTACCCCACGGAGAAGGACTGCCGGTTCCTGATGCACCAGAATCATTCTCACTTGAGTCAGACGAGGAAGAGGAAGAGGATGAAACTTCTGGTCCTGAACCATCAATGTCACAGGACCCACATTTTCTCCCATCCTCCTCCTCTGAACCACACCTCATAAACCAAGGTGAACTGAATGACCTTGTCAGGGATTTGGAACTACCCAAGAGTAAGGCAGAGCTGTTGGGCTCCAGACTACAGCAGTGGAATCTCCTGGCAGGTAATGTTAGGGTTTCCATGTTCCGTGACCGTCAAAAGGATCTTGTCCCATTCTTCTTCATGGAAGGTGATCTTGTAGCCTGCAACAACATCGATGGTGTGATGGCAGCCCTCAACATCGTTCACGATCCAGATGAGTGGAG
>NW_020713872.1:0-88640 GCF_002925995.2 Terrapene triunguis | reverse complement strand
CTCTCTTGCTTGGTCTGCAGACTGGATACACAAAGTACTGCTGTTTTTTCTGCGGATGGGATAGTCGTGCAAGAGATTCCCACTACATCAAGAAAGATTGGCCACTCCGACAGTCTTTGGAGCCTGGGAGGAAAAGTGTTCAGCATCCACCACTTGTTGAATCAAGGAAGATTTTGTTACCACCTTTACACATCAAGCTGGGTCTGATGAAGAACTTTGTCAAGGCCATTGACAAAACACAAGCAGCTTTCAAGTACCTCCGTGGAAAATTTCCAAGGTTAAGTGAAGCTAAGATAAAGGAAGGTGTCTTTGTTGGTCCTCAGATTCGTGAACTTCTTCGAGATGATGCATTTGACCATGCACTGCATGGCAAGGAAAAGACGGCATGGAAAGCCTTCCAGTTAGTGGCAATAAATTTTCTTGGAAACAACAAGGCAGACTACTACAGGTTGTTGGTGGAAAACCTCCTCAAGGCATACAAAAGCCTTGGTTGCAACATGTCACTAAAGATACATTTTTTGCACTCTCATCTAGATTTTTTTCAACTGAACTGCGGAGCAGTGAGCGACGAGCACGGCGAGCAATTTCACCAGGACATTGCAACAATGGAGAAACACCATCAGGGCAAATGGAGCCCATCAGTGCTTGCAGACTATTGCTGGACAGTGGCAAGAGATGCTCCATTTAATGAATACAACAGACAAGCCAAGAAGCACTGAGTAGACACTGAATAGGACTAAACTATGTACAGAATAGTTTTTTGCCTTTTGTTTCATAATCAATTTTATTTATATAACCCTTTTGCTGATTTTTAAAGTGTTACATAAACAGGACAGGTGAAATATTATCATGTAAAGCAACCATAAACACATGAAAAGACCTAGGTTTACAATTTATGATTAAAACTCTACTATCTACACAATATACATAGACATAAAATGTAAAAACTTAAATATCTTAGAAACAGTAGCCAATCAGTTGTTTTAATTGTCATATTTGAATTCAGCACATCAAAATACATAATAAATAGCACATTTTATCTCTGAAGCAGACGACTTCTCAAAAATTGTAGATCAGTGTTATCAATGCAAAGATTTATTGTGGACATCTCAGTACTTTAGAAACAGTTTAGTACTTTTCCAGTTTGGGTTTTGGGAAGCAGCATATTTTACCCGAACTGGGACTCCCATTCCTAAAAGTAGGTGGCAGAAACCAAGAAAAGCTGCTTCTTTTTTTTTCAAAATGAGTCTGATACAACTGTGTTGGGAATAGAGCTTGAAATTGTTAGAAAGCTAGATTCTATTGTGAACACCTGTTGCAACTGTCTGGCCCTGATCCTGTAAACACACATCTGCTTGTCCTTAAGTGCAAGAGTCATTTCATCAAAGTTAATGACAACTCGCTTACTTAGAGCAGGGCCACCCAGAAGATTCAGGGGGCCTGGGGCAAAGCAATTTCGGGGGCCCCTTCCATAAAAAAAAGTTGCAGTACTATAGAATACTATATTCTCGTGGGGGCCCCTGCGGGACCCGGGGCCTGGGGCAAATTGCCCCACTTGCCCCCCCCCCCCGGGCAGCCCTGACTTAGAGTTAAGCAATTGTGTAACTATTTGTATGATCAGGGCCCAAAAGTGAAGTGTATTTCACTATATTTTTATAATGACATATATGTCTTTTTTGGCACTCTGAAGGTATGCCCCAATGATTAAAAAACCAATATATTGTAACCAGGGAAAATCAAAACTAAATGAACCCCAATATGCCTCTGTAACGATGCGATTCTGGCGGGACCCAACTGTGAGTGCCAACTCAGGACAAATCGCTTAAAACAGGGCACTTACAGCCCAAGGCTGGGGTTTTTCCATCTCTAAGGCAAACCAAACCAGCCAGACTAAGAGGACTTCGGTCTCACCCCACTGGCTAACCACAAGTCACACAAGCAATTCCCTTAGACACTCCAGTTTCCCAGTATCACCACCAGTGCCACTCGTTATGGGGACAAATGGTTATGAAAACCAATACCCCAGTAAAAGAAAAAAGGTTCTCCTGATCCCAAAGGACCAAGCCCCAGACCCAGGTCAATATACAAATCAGATCTTACCCACAAATCACGCTGTTGCCAATCCTTTAGAATCTAAAATCTAAAGGTTTATTCATAAAAGGAAAAAGATATAGATAAGAGTTAGAATTGGTTAAATGGAATCAATTACATACAGTATTGGCAAAGTTCTTGGTTCAGGCTTGCAGCAGAGATAGAATAAACTGCAGGTTCAAATCAAGTCTCTGGAATACATCCCCAGCTGGGATGGGTCCTCAGTCCTTTGTTCAAAGCTTCATCTTGTAGCAAAGTCCCTCCAGAGGTAAGAAGCAGGATTGAAGACAAAATGGAGATAGTCTTTTCCAGGTGTAAGAACACCTCTTTGTTCTTACTGTGGAAAATTACAGCAAAATGGAGTCTGGAGTCACATGGGCCAGTCCCTACATACTTTGCTGAGTCTCAAGGCATATTTGCCTTCTCTCAGTGGGTCCATTGTATAGCTGATGGTCCTTAATGGGCCATAAAGCAGGCTAGGCAGAGCTAACACCAGCTTGTCTGGGATGTCACCCAGAAGCATAGCATAAGTTTGAAATACAGACAGTACAGAGCCAATATTCATAACTTCAACTACAAAATAGATACACACATATAGACAGCATAATCATAACCAGTAAACCATAACTTTGTCTTAGACACCCCATTTGACCCCCTTTATACAAGATTTGGGTGCCACTACAGGACCTTGGTTGCAACAATGATCTATATGGTCCCAGATTATATCAATAACGTCACAGCCTCTCTATTTCCCTTTTACAGGTACAGGTTCCTGGTCTTGTTATCAGGGTCTATCACCTGAGGAAGCAGTTCCTGTGCCCCACCCTCCATCAGAAGTGTGGTATAAGAAAGAAGAGGAGAGACAAAAGCTATGTTGAAACAGGTAAGTATTGTATTAAGGGTGATTTACATGAAAGGCATAAGGGAAAAACCATAAGTAAACACATAAACTCAGTAAACAGTGGACTGCAACAAAAGAGCTTGAAGCTCAGACCCAATATACACCTCCCATGGCAACAAGAACAAAAGAAATCCCCAGTATATCCTACTGCTAATCAGGTGTCATCTATGGTCAGGTCAGATGGTAGTGAGTAGTGGGTCCAGGACCTCCTACCCTCGGGCCAAACGCTGGCCTTTGGGAAGAAACTCTGGATTTCAGCTGCTGGATGGTGGTAAGCTGCTCGATGGTGACAAGCCACCGGAACCGAAGCTGCTGACTGGTGGACCAAAGGACCCTGGATGGCAGATAAGTTGATGGTGACACAGGATCCTTCACAGCTCTTGATCCAAAGACCCACGCAAACCTGACCGCACACGGCTGCCTCCTCAACGGACAGCACCGTGGTGACGTGGCACAGTTCCTTATAAAGAGTGAGTGGCGGGAAAGTTCTGAGGGGATGGCAGTTACAAGGCATTTCCAACTGGTTTGAACCAGCCCTCACACCACAGCTTTGGCGCCTTAATTTTCTCACCTCTGAAGACAAAATGGAGATTTGACTCCATTTTGAAAAGTACCAAAGTCCATATTAATAAGAAGATACCATATAAAAACCTTATCCTAAACATTTTAAATCACTTATTATATAAAGTCACCAACAGTATCTAACATTATACGGGTTTGTGTCCAAACCCTGTATATTTAAGGGCTCTAAAAGCTTTGTATTGCACATTAATAAGGGTAATCTAGGTGTATTAGTCCTGCTTAATGACTAGAAAACTTTTACAGTTGTTTGAAACAGCATTACAAAGTGAATCTGAAACTTAAACGTCTAAAATCCAGCAACTGTCTCTGTAGGAAGTAGTACCTCAAAATGCACCAATTACATCACTTCAGTTCAATTAGCATGCTTTCTGTTAGCTATCGTTTGTTATACCAAAGCCATAAATATTTAATTGGTATAGCATATATATAAAATTACCTAAAAACTGATCAGATTATTTGCTAAATAGGCTAAGCACTGAGGGAAAATCTTTTTTGTTTTTTTTTGTAGGTTAGTATATCAAAAATTGTCTTTCCGAATGGATAAAAAACCTGCCTCTGTAACTAGAAAGTACAAAGGTGTCTCCTGGACTTCAAAACAAATTATGCGGAATTCATTGCTTAGCAATAACACAGTGAAACATTGGTTATAAAATGCCAGTTATTCACATTCATTTAATAAAATAGGTTTTATTATGTGTAAACTTCAGATACTTCACTCTTTACTAAAATGAGCCATTATGGGATGCAAATTACTCTTAACTTGATGCATAGAAATGATAAAACCACTAATTTTCAGAACCTGTGCAGCAAAGTGTAAAATGTGCTGTGTGTGTTCTTTACAGCTCTAATTCAGGACAAGTTCATTTTTAAAGGTGTAATCCATGATATTTACATGCTATATTCCATTGAGTTCTTTCTTATCTATTTCATATCCCATTAAAGGCTACCAATCTCAGCATTAAAAAGGCCTTATGTCACAGACAATACTTGAAAATGGATAAAGGACCGAAAGTACAAGAGTATAGCCCAGTAGCTTTGTGTCTCTTTTAATCTCTTTGCTAATAATATGATCATGAATCTAAATGCAAAGCTCTGTACATCTTGTACTATTACCCATTGCTTTTCATTGTGCTGAAACTACATCTATCCCTAGCTGCTTTACAATGACAGAAAACTTACTTGTTTTTTTCAAATGAACTACAATGTTCAGCATTTATTAAAAATAGAGGGCTGGAATTTATAAGCCTTGAGGATAGGACAAGAAGCAATGGGTTTAAATTGCAGCAAGGGAGGTTTAGGATGGCTATTAGGAAAAACTTCCTAAATGTCAGGGTGGTTAAGCACTGGAATAAATTGCCTAGGGAGGTTGTGGAATCTCCGTCACTGGAGATTTTTAAGAGCAGGTTAGACAAACACCTCTCAGGGATGGTCTAGATAATACTTAGTCCTGCCATGAGTGTAGGGGACTGGGCTAAATGACCTCTCAAGGTCCCTTCCAGTTCTATGATTCTATGATATGAAGCAGGAACTTTGTTACAAGAGAAGTCCCACTGAGTTCAATTGAATAGCAGCTTATTTCAGAAGAGGTCCCATTGATTTCAATGAGTTCTCTCATGGAGTAAGATACTATTCAGCATGAGTAAGTGGTATAAGAATCTGGTCCTCAGTTCTGACCCTTTCTAGAGGTCCTATTGAAATCAGTGAGGCACCTCGTGGTGTAAGGTACTACTTAGCAGTAGGTAGTGTGGTGGAATCTGACCTAGTGTGATTAGATGTATAAACATTCAATGCCATGTAATTTTTCAAAGTGGACTTTGAAAATTGTTAAAAAAGATAATCTGCTTATTATTTATAAAACAATATGCCTTGAAAAGATTAAGGTCAATTTTCATTGAACACTTAAATTTTCTCTCCATTCAGAATGCCCTGCCAGCCACAGGTTTAAATCTAAGGGCCATCAGTCTTCCCAAAGGACTTCAACTATCCTGGTGACTCAGAGAGAGAGATGGGTGCTCAGATAGCCAGGACCCAGCCCTGCTTATAAAGCAGAGTCAAACCTTTGGCCTTGTATTCGTATGTAGGTACAATTCAATGGTGTAATTGAGAACCTGTTGTAATATGTTTATTTAAACTAGCACCAACTGACAGATGGGCAACCATATTCTGTAGCTGATGTAATTTACAAGAAGTCTTCATATGTGTCACAAATTAGAATGCATTGAAGTAACAGTGTAGAAGTGGTGGCATCCATTACTGTTGAGGCCCAGTTCTGAAAGGCCACACACGTCTAGGTAGACACTAATAAAAAGGAGCTTTTGGCTAATAATGAGCCCTGGGATTCCAGAAGCAATCAAGGATCCAGCAACATTGCCAGTTTTGACCGTTTTGTGCAAGGTTTCACAAGATTTGGCAAAAATCTCTCGCAACGTACACTCAGGATTTCATTCCTAGCCTATTGGCATCACCTCTTTCTCCTCTAACCAGTTGGCTACCATTTAGGTACCATTCTTGACTTCAAAATTCGAAGTATCATCTGTGTTTGAGAGCACAATACCTTTGGCGCACCGCTAACCCTATCAGCATCCAAACCAGCATTCTCCTTCCCTCCCACCTACGCCTGGCACCCCCTCCACCATTTTCCAGCCCAGGAACCTCACCCAGTCCAGCATCCACCAGTAGCCTTACTTCTCCCATCCTGGCCCACTTTTAATGGCTTTGGGCAGTGATCACTTCCATTTCCTCCTTCCCTCCCCTAGGTACTCTAGGGGGATGAGAGGAGTGAAAATATTTGCTTCCTCCCTACACCCTGAACTTGATTAGACACTTCCCTACCCCAGAATACCTACCTTGTTCCCTTTCTGTATAGTCTTCTACAAAGACAGGTTAGTGGACAGCAGCAAGTAGCACAGTCTGGGCTCTGCCATAGCCAGTGCAGATGTAAAGGGACTTAAAGCCCATGTATGGTTACTCTGACATCTGGGGCCTGATGTAAGTGTGTAGTGTGCGCTGCTCCTTGCTGCCTATGGCAAGTTGTTGTCTGACCCAAGCATCCCTTCAGAAGACTATGCGAGGAAAACACAAACAGTCTGATCAGGTAGTGCCAGAAATCTGTGTTTAAGCAAAACCTTACAGCATGATAAAAGAGCACTAATTTAACAGCAATAGTTTTATTCAACATTTCGAACTATTGTTGATTGTTTCCATCTCTCAATGTTTAATGTCTTTATGATATTATAGATGGATTTGTAGAATGTACAGCCATGTACTGAATAGACAGGAACAGCTTTAAAACAGGCCATGAGCTGGCCTAAATGGCAATTGCCACAAATGATAAGTTCATCTTTCTAAAAATTGAAACTGTCTATCACTGTTGATTTTTGGTATTCATTTCTTCTCATCATTTTTTTATTAGTCTACCTACGGGGGAATCTCTGAAACCATATAAACTCAGGTCATCTGGAAATATCCTTGCTTGACCTTCTGCTCAAGGCAGTTTGCCCTATTCAAAGGTGAGTTCAACCTGACAAAGAAGCTCAGTAAGAGATAAAAGAAATGTGAAAAGTTGCAGGAACCACGATGAGGAGGAGAGCTCAGGCAAACTGTGTGAATTTAGCCCACAGGGCTGTCTTCTATTGCACTTTATAGGTGACCTGCCAGTGAGGGAGGCTTAGCTTACTATGGTTGCTGGTGAATATATGTATATCTATTGATGGAATGGATAAGCAGCCTATTAAGATACTGTGAAAATTGTTGTGCATGAACATCCAGAGCATGGAGTGGTGCTTAATTGTTTATACATTTTAATAGATACAGTTAAAAAAAATGCTTTGTATCTTTTGTGTGTACCAGCAGTTCAGGTTTACTCTATTGAATCACTCATTGGTTTAGGAGGTGATGGAAATGTCAGATCAGACATTCTATCTCTGACAGAAACAGTAAGATTGCACACTGCATTTATGCCCCAAATGACTGGATTTGAAATAAATGGGGTTCCATGCAGGAGTCATAGTCTTCCTGCGTGGATCACAATACAGGATCATGGTCTAAATTTGCAAATGCCCATGAAAATGTTCATTTCTATACACAAGGAATGGTAGTGTTGACTCAGTCTAAATCAGCATGGGTCAGCATTCAAGTCGCACTTCCTGTCAGTACCCGTCCTCAGCTGGGGAAGCTAATGAGCCAACCAGCGGACCAAATTTGGTGATGAATCCTGCACATACACTAAGAAGAGTGTTTAGATGCCAACACTGTGAAAAACTAAAACTGCAAAAGTTTCTTTGTGAAGAAAGACTGAAAGCTTTGTCATGGCAACAAGAAGAAGCTGGAGATTTAAACGGTTATCTTTTTCTATAGGAGACCTATCCAGTTAGCAGGAAGGTGCTAACATGGCAGACTATCAGGAAATAAATTTAGTATAGCATTGTCAATGACAGTGAGTGTCATAACTATGAAGGGAAGGGTAACAGCTCTCTGTGTACAGAGACTCCAAATCCTTTTACCTGTAAAGGGTTAAGAAGCTCGGGTAACCTGGCTGACACCTGACCCAAGGACCAATAAGGAGACAAGATACTTTCAAATCTTGGGGGGGGAAAGGCTTTTGTGTGTGCTCTTTGTTTTAAGGAGTGGTTCGCTCTTGGGACTGAGAGGGACCAGACATCAATCCAGGTTCTCCCCATCTTTCTAAACAAGTCTCTCCTATTTCAAACTAGTAAGTAAAAGACAGGCAAGGCGTCTTAGATTTACTTTGTTTTCTCAACTTGTAAATGTACCTTTTTACCAGAGTGTGTATCTTTGTTTGCTGTACTTTGAACCTAAGACAGAGGGGGGTCCTCTGAGCTCTTTAAGTTTGATTACCCTGTAAAGTATTCTCCATACTGATTTTACAGAGATGATTTTTACCTTTTTCTTTAATTAAAAGCCTTCTTTTTTAAGAACCAGATTGATTTCTCCTTGTTTTAAGATCCAAGGGGGTTTGGATCTGTATTCACCAGGAGTTGGTGAAAGGAGGGTGGAAGGAAGGAGGGGGGATGGTTAACTTCTCCTTGTTTTAAGATCCAAGGGGGTTTGGATCTGTGTTCACCAGGGAATTGGTGAAAGGTTTCTCAAGGCTTCCCAGGGAGGGAATTCTTGTGATGGTGGCAGCGGACCAAAGCTAAGCTGGTAGATAAGCTTAGAAGTTTTCATGCAGGCCCCTACATTTGAACCCTAAAGTTCAAAGTGGGGATCCAGCCTTGACAGTGAGGGATCCAAAATTGTATTCCTTAACTAAGCATGTTAAATCCCAGCTGTCCATTTGAGGGAATAAAACATGAAAGACTATAATAGTCTAGACCTAAAAACTGAAACCGCAGATTTGCAGCACATTTTTACTTCATGTCCAAAAGCACAAGTTCTTTTCAATACATGTAAATGTATTAAATTATATTTGTAATGCACATGAAACAATACACACAATGAGGATTCCCCTCTAATCCGAAAAAAATATTGACATAAGAGTTTCCTATCAAAGACAAATATTCTGTGGGAATGGGTCAATTTTGATAAAACTTTCTAAGATAAATAGTTGAAATGTTTCATTTTGACAATGTCAGCACATTTCATTGTGAGTTTTAGATTATATCACAATATTAAAATTAATATATTTATTATTATATAATATACAGTTCAACTTTGTTTTGATTAATTTTATATTGATGTTTCATCTCCATCAAAAGAAAACATTTTTGAATGTTTGTTTCGTGGGAAACTATGGAATTTGTGTCTTATGCTCCAATTCTAAACATTTTTCGAAAAGTCGGAATTTCCTATAGAATGGAAATTCCTGTACCCAAAAAGCTCTACATGCTACATTTTAGAAACCCATTTTAATCCAACATAACCATGGAAATTTGTTTTATGTAGCAAACTATTTACTTTAGCGATCTTTTAAAAATATATATATATGGCGCTTCTGGAAGGTGTCAGGTTGAAAGTACAATTTTCTTTTTTTCCTCAGAAGGGATATGATAAAGGCAGGTCATAGAATCATAGACTATTAGGGTTGGAAGAGACCTCAGGAGGTCATCTAGTCCAATCCCCTGCTCAAAGCAGGATCAACACCAACTAAATCATCCCAGCCAGGGCTTTGTCAAGCCGGGCCTTAAAAACTTCAAAGGATGGAGATTTCACCACCTCCCGAGGTAACCCATTCCAGTGCTTCACCACCCTCCTAGTGAAATAGTGTTTCCTAATATTCAACCTGGACCTCTCCTACTGCAGCTTGAGACCATTGCTTCTTGTTCTGTCATCTACCAGCACTGAGAAAAGTCGAGCTCCATCCTCTTTGGAACCCCCCTTCAGCTAGTTGAAGGCTGCTATCAAATCCCCCCTCATTCTTCTCTTCTGCAGACTAAAGAACCCCAGTTCCCTCAGACTCTCCTCATAAGTCATGTGCCCCAGCCCCCTAATCATTTCTGTTGCCCTCCGCTGGACTCTCTCCAATTTGTCCACATCCCTTCTGCAGTGGGGGGGACCAAAACTGGACACAATACTCCAGGTGTGGCCTCGCCAGTGCCAAATAGAGGGGAATAATCACTTCCCTTGATCTGCTGGCAGTGCTCCTACTAATACAGCCCAATATGTCGTTGGCCTTCTTGGCAACAGGGGCACAGTGCTGACTCATATCCAGCTTCTCGTCCACTGTAATCCCCTTTTCTGCAGAACTGCTGCTTAGCCAGTGTTGTGGAAAATTGACCACACGGTTGATTTTGGATCAGACAGCCGGAGGCTTCTTTATTGATCAATCAAACATGCATGCATGGGGGAGTCAGCCAAGGCAGCCCAACCCCCCCCCCACCCCTCCGACAGATAAAATGCGAAAGCTTATATAGGATAAAACCACAAAAAATACATATGCTTCCTTAAAGTTTTACATCTATATAAGGAATAAAGCAAAGCAAGCTTTTCCCGTTTTTCCCTTACTTTTGCCCTTTGTGGTTTCTTGCTCTGTCACCTGGCAGCTATTAATTATAAGCTGTTACAAATGGTTAGTTCTGCTTTTATAGTTTCTACAGTTAGTTCTGCTTTTATGATTTCTCTTTTCTTCTTTTTCTACCTCCCCCCCCCCCCTTTTTCTACCTTCAGGCCATACTATACAGACTGCTTAACTAAAGTTTAGGCCCTGACCGTTTTTCCCCCACACTAGTCAGTCCCCAGCCCGTAGCAGTGCATGGGATTCTTCCTTCCTAAGTGCAGAGTCCTGCACTTTTCCTTGTTGAACCTTCTCAGATTTCTTTTGCCCCTATCCTTCAATTTGTCTAAGTCACCCTGGACCCTATCCCTACCCTCCAACATATCTACCTCTACCCCCAGCTTAGTGTTATCTGCGAACTTGCTGAGGGTGCAATTAATCCCATCATCCAGATCATTAATAAAGATGTTGAACAAAACCGGCCCTAGGACCGACCTCTGTCCCACTCTGCTTGATACCAGCTGCCAACTAGACATCGAGCCATTGATCACTCCCCTTTGATCCCGACAATCTAGCCAGCTTTCTATCCACCTTATAGTCCACTCATCCAATCCATACTTCTTTAACTTGCTGGCAAGAATACTGTGGGAGACTGTATCAAAAACTTTGCTACAGTCAAGATATACAACATCCACCGATTTCCCCATATCCACAGAGCCAGTTATCTCATCATAGAAGGCAATCCGATTGGTCAGGCATGACTTGTCCTTGATGTATCCATGTTGACTGTTCCTGATCACCTTTCTCTCCTCCAAGTGCTTCAAAATGGATTCCTTGAGGACCTGCTCCACGATTTTGCTGGGGACTGAAGTGAGGCTGACTGGTCTGTAGTTCCCGGGTTCTCTTTTTTCCCTTTTAAAAATATTTGCCTTTTTCCAGTCATCCGGGACCTTCCCCGATCGCCACGAATTTTCAAAGATAATGGCCAATGGCTCTGCAATCACATCAGCCAACTCCCTCAACACCCTTGGATGCATTAGATCTGGACCCATGGACTTGTGCATGTCCAGCTTTTCTAAATAGTCCTTAACCTGTTCTTTCACCACTGAGGGCTGCTCACCTCCTCCCAATACTGTGTTGCTCAGTGAAGTTATCTGGGAGCATTGAGTACTTCAGCTTTTTCCACATCATCTATCACTATGTTGCCTCCCCCATCCCCTGACCTTCAGAGGTGAAAGTAAGCCGGTCGGGTCCGGTACAGCATACTGGCAAGAGCCAGTATGCCGTGCCGGACCGGACTGGCTTGCCCAAGCTGGCGATTTAGAGGTCCCAGGGCTCCTTTAAATCCTACAGTGGCCAGAGCCCCGGGCCCTTTAAAGCGCCACCTGAGCCCTGCTGCCGGAGCCCCGAGATAGCGTGGCAGGGCTCCGGCAGTAATCTAAAGGGCCCGGGGCTCTGGCCGCTGCGGGGAGCCCTGGGCTCTTTAAATCACCGCTGGAACCCTGCTGCTGGAGCCCCGGGGTAGCGGCGGCAGGGCTCTGGCAGTGATTTAAAGGGCCCGAGGCTCCCCACAGCGGCCGGAGCCCCAGGCCCTTTAAATAGTCCCTGACCCCTGGGGCTCCCAGCTGCCTCTGCAGCTGGTAGTTCCGGGGGTGATTTAAAGGGCCCGAGTATTTAAAGGCCCTGCCTCTTCCGGTTGAGCCCACACCTCTTCCGGTTGAGGCCACGCCCCCTGCTCAGGACTTCAGCATAAGTCCTTTAAGTTACTTTCACCCCTGCTGACCTTCTTCTTGTTGCTAACATACCTTAGAAACCCTTCTTGTTACCCTTCACATCCCTTGCTAGCTGCAACTCCAATTGTGCCTTGGCCTTCCTGATTACACCCCTGCATGCTCTAGCAATATTTTTATACTGCTCCCTAGTCATCTATCCAAATTTCCACTTCTTGTAAGCTTCCTTTTTGAGTTTAAGCTCACCGAAGATTTCACTGTTAAGCCAAACTGGTCGCCTGCCATATGTGCTATTCTTTCTGCACATTGGGATGGTTTGTTCCTGCACCCTCAATAAGGCTTCTTTAAAATATAGCCAGTCTCCTGGACCCTTTCCCATTAGTGAAAATTAGTGAATTTTTTTCACGCTACTCCAGCAATGTGCTTAAACCATGACTTGTGCTGGGATGGAAGTTCAGTTTCCAGGTCAATAAGAATGAAAATTGTGATGGTGGAATCTGTGATGTGGACACTTGTCCATTAACCACTGGACTAATTTGTTGTTGTTTTTTTTTGGGGGGGGGTTGTTTTTTGGGGTTTTTTTGTTGTTGTTCCTACTATTTTGAGCTGAATTTTGGCTGGTAACGTAAGTGATAATTGAGTGTGGAAACTTTCACCCCTCTTCTGAGTCATCATTATTAGTAGTAGTATAGTAATATGTAGAGGCTCCAATCAAGACCAAGGTCCCATTATGCTAGATGCTGCAAATATTATATACAACAGTGCCACAGTCATTTTATTAACATGACCTAACACACACACACACACACACACACACACAAAACCTGAATCTAACTTTACATATCTAACCACAACTGAACAAAGGTTTATTTTCGGAGGTGAGAGAGGTTTGCAGGTATATACAACATAAACATTCTTGCCCAGTAGGGTTGCCAGAATGTCATTCTGAATACATTCAGTTTAATGGATATGCCTAAAGTGCTTTTCTTTTTTTATACATGGTGGTTAAATCATTACAAACTACGCAGAGTGTCTTGAGGGTTGCATATTCTTTTAGTTGAGGTTGGAATTGATGGATACAATTCCAGTAGTATATATTTTTCACTTCATATATTTGTTGGATTTGATTGTTTAGATTTGATTTTTTAAATGGAAAATTTTAAGAGATCCTTATCTAAGAGAAAAAATTCCTTTCCCTTTAAATTTCAAAACTTTGAAGGACTAGAGAATTAGTGGCTTCCTTGGCATTTCTTTGAAAACCGGATTCTGAGTTGGGAATTTCTGCTACAGGTGGGTACAACAGATTATTGGTCCTTGATCACATCCCTGTGTGCATCCTAGCACCATGTTCCTTTATGATGTGGCCCTTTAAGACTAGAGGTTGCTGGGAATTATAATCTTGAGACTGGGTGTGATGGAGAATAGACAACTGACTAAGCATCATGAGACTGCCTGCAGACTATATAAAGGAGTGCTCTTGGTTTAATCTGAGGTTCTGGCAGGAGGACTATGTGATAGCCAGGAAGTGCTGCCTTGCTGGGAACAGTGTGCCCTCTCCCCACCTGGGGGGAAGTGGGATAGGCCTCAGTTACTCTTTGTTTGTATTATTTTGACTTTTCTGCATCTTTTCTTAATAAAACTAGTCCTCAATTAAATGGTTCTTGGAGCTTTATTATACTTACTGTACTCCAGTGGGCAAACTCAGTGGCTAGGGCAAGCTTCTTGATGTTACTGGCCAAATTACAGGACTGGCAGCAGTCAGTCCACTTATCCTGATTTTTCTGGATCAATCCTACATTCACAGTAAAGTGACCTGCATCTCAGCGGAATACACTGAGGAGTTATCTATTAAATTCTGTTGGATGATTTCAAAACAAAACAAACACTCAAACAAAACACACCACCACAGGAAGGATATATTATTTTAAATTCTGTAGAAATTTTCCTGTAGAGTAAAAATAAATATATCCTGGTCTGAAAATTCTGTGCCCAGATCAGATTGTTTAAAGACCCATGTAGTCCTTGGATAACCCCACTCTGTTCCTTCCCATTAAGTTATCTCTTTGGCCCCCATCCTCCAATGAGCCCCATGTGGGCAAATGCCTCACTGGTTTAAAAGGGACTGCTTGTGGGTGCAGGGATTATACCATGCGTTGATCCCAATGCATGACTGGGAACTCTGTGTTCATGCCTCTGGAGAATGGTGAAAGCTTTTATATAGGTCAAGAGATGTGTGGCATGTGTAGCTGAAATAAATGATGCACATTTGTGATGACCTTAATAAAGAGGGGGGAGAGAAAGGCAGAATGATCAGTAGCATCTGGAATCCTGCTGCTTTTACAGGAATCCACAAAATAAGGCTTTCTGAGAGACTAATTCCAAAGACTAGTTATTTATGAACTACCCACATATCAAGACTTGTAATTATATTTATGTTGATTTTTGTAGCACTTGATCTGAATAACAGTTTTGGGAAGACTTTTAATTAAAAATACAAATGAATCAGATAGTCTCTAATATAAATTGCAGAACAAAAGACCCCTTTCTTCATAACAGCTATGAATTGGGTTTTCATTCAAGAATATCAATTAGGGGAAGAATTCATGCAAAAAAAAAATTCCTTCCTTTTATTTTGAATACTCCAAATGAAGCTGCTGTTACAGAAGAAACAATGGTTCCATCCTCATACTTACTTGCCTACATTAAAATCAAGAAACAGATATACTTTTGAATATTACCTGAGGGATTTCCTGTTCAAAAATAAGGTTTTATAAGCATCATGAATCTTATTATTTGGATTTTCCCCATTTCTTTGGTTTGAATTTCATCAGTTAAAAATAAATCTAGATTTGACTTGTGTAGTCATGATATCATAGACTCCTGGGCTCTCAAGAATGTAACCACCGAGATTAGGAACATCTACACAGAGACCCAGCTCCTTTAGCTCTCCTTTGCCTTATGACAGCATGGACAGCATGACTTCCTCAGGAGGCCCAGGATTATAACAGAATATGGGGAGTTACCACTGCTCTGATCTGCAGAAACATGTAGCTGGACTTCCGCTTGAAATATTATCCCATCTGGGGGGAGCCAGCCACACACTGTTTGTGGCAACGCCTCCCATCCCTGATTATTGCCCCATGAAACCCTGACCCCATGAAAGAAATTCCATGTAGGCTAGGGAATAAAAACTTCTCTTCTCATTTGTCAGTCTTCCCCCTCCCCCCCGCCACCAACATTTTTCATGTTAATGGGATTAATATTCTGGAATAATACACATTTTGTAATTTAAAGCAGGATGTCACTTTCCATTTGACCACAAGATGGAGCCATTACAAAACTATTCATTTCAGGTGCCTGCGAACCACAACGATGTTTTTGTATTTACCAGTGTTTGTTATTCAGACATCTGTACACGTTTTATGGTTTTAACATGAACTCCCCTGCTTTCCCCTAAACTAATATTAAAAGTTATTGTCTATTTTATCTTTAAAGGGTGAAATGTTTGATGATGATATACATTCTACAGTATATGTCAGATGGACATAATCACTTTGGCCTTGCACGGAAGTTTATTGCTTTGTCTATAACTGCACTGCCTTCTGCTGTAGGGTGACCATATGTCCCGTTTTGGCCGAGACAATCCCTTTTTTAAGCCCTGTCCCAACAGTCCCGACTTTTTTGACAGCCTTGTTGGGGGCGGGGGATGCCAGCCTTGCACGGGTAACAGGCAGGGTGAGCTGCGATGCCAGCCCCAGCCTTGCATGGGGGTGGGGGACAGGCAGGGTGAGTGGTGAGCCCCACAAGGTGTCCCGTTTTTCCTTTGGGAAATATGGTCACCCTATTTCTGCTGTCATCACTCAGCTCTCATGAGCTAAGCAGTGCAGGGCCTGATCAGTATTTTCACTGGAGACTGCCAAGGAAACTGAGATTGGAAAATATTTTTCAGAGCCCATAGGAGGCACTTCCCCTCTGCCTGGACAGAATATGTCATTAGGAGGCACTAGGCTGCTGGAGTGCCATCTTTCGAAGAAAGATGTACAACCAAGGCCATGATCACATATGACCATTAAAGATCCCATAATGCTTTTCATAATGATAGGTTCATGGGGAAGGCTAAGGAGGAAAGATGATATAAGGCTTTTGTTTGCTTGTTTTTTGCTGTTGGTAAAGTGACACACCCTTGTCACTACACTAACTTGGGTAATTAACAAGGGTCATGATTTCTGTGGGGACACTGCAGTATGCAGGGAATTAGGATGTATTGTCTGTCTAAATCCACTGGCCTTTACAGGTGTACCTATTGTCCCTTCTCTAAGAGGACAATTCTGTGAGAATAAATGGGTTGGATGTATGTGTATGGTTTTGCACCTCTACTCCTTTTGATGGGAAGGCTATGGGTTTCTTGTTTACTTTTTCCCAGGAGCATGAGTTCCAAGGAGAAGGAATAGATTGGCTGGGAAGGTACCACCCAAGAATCACCTCTATGATTGGCATTGATTTGTTATGTGTTTCTTTGCAAGCATCAGCCATATACTTTTAGTCTGAATGACCTTTATTATATTAAGGGAAGAAGATAAGACAGATGTAAGGTCTCAGACACATGAGGGCACTGCGCACATGCCTCATGATAGCAGACTGTATTTAAACACAAAATGGAAGCTGCTTGTCCCCATTTAAGAAGTTAACACACACACAAAAAGTTGTAACACAGCCAGGTACCCATTACGTACACTACAGTCCAATCAGTGTTTATGGATTTTTATCTATCATCTCTGGCTGTTGTGAGAGGAGTAATGGATGTTCATTGCTCCTTTCCTGGCAGTGGCTGTTTCATGGTGAGGAAATGGAATATGCTGTGTTCCACCCATTTCCTATGGTCTTTGAAAAAAAACATTCCACTGCAGGAAGTAAAAGCTCTGTCGGATTGGTTTTCCATGGTTTTCTCATGGGGCTTGGGGATTGATTTTGTTTACTGTTTCTAGCCGTTGAGAGATGGTTCTTTTTGTCTGGGTGAGTTCTGGAGGGCAAAGAGGATTGTAGGTGGAGGTGGGGCATGCTGTGGATTGGTTTGGGTGAGTTGTTTCTTTGGAGGTTTGTATTCCAGTTCTTAGTTGTCTTGGCTGGATCATTTCAGTGCCCAGTTGTGGATGTCTGAGAGGGTGGGAACAATGCTGTCTGCTGGGACTCAGAATGCTTTGAACCCAAGCAATTTGGTTTTAAATCTAGGTGTACGACAGAAGCTACGCTACTGGTGTCGGTTTGCTCTCCTCCTGGATGAAGATCAAGCTGTCCATCCTAACCCTTTTTGTTTAGACAGCTATTTAAGATATTAATGACAAGTGCCAGAGAGAGTGATCAGAGGTTTTCTTATCGCATAGTTGTGGTGTTTAGATGCTGCATGTGATTATTAGAACTTGGGAGTCTGAAAGGACAGGAAACAGGAAGGAGGGGGGAGGAATTGAGGAGGCTGGGAGAGTTACAGAGTATGCAGCTGCAGCTTGGTAAAGAGATTTCCACTGTAAATAAAGTTCTGTTGAAGTTTGTTAATAGCTTGCCTGGTTGATACAAGGATAGTGAAGTTTCTAACTCAGAATTGGAAGAATGGAACTCTTCCTGTGATTCTTTACAGCTTTCACATGATAGTGTATACTTTCATTAGGCAAGAAGGCTGCATTGTTTTTCATTTGGATGCATCCTCACCATGCTTATCCATGACATTTTGATCTCATTTAACCCTATCATGATGCTCTCTCCATAGGGGTACATATTCACAGCATTTAGAAATCACAGCCAGTTAAGAATGCAGCAGTCTGCTTCTTAAGATGACAGCATGTTATTCCTGTGATTTCTATTGGCTGACAGTTGGTTAATGGGGCCAAAGTCCTTCCAGGGTGTCATTTATAAAAGGCCATAACTCTTTCTGGGAATCTTAAAGGAGCAGCAGTAGCAGCAGAGGGCAGCATAGGTGGAGGAGTCCTAGCAAGAGAGGTCCCCGCTCTGACCTGAACCTCCCATTAGGGATAGCCTATGAGAGGAATGAGGCCAAAGTCCCTACCCCTACCCAAACCAAATGGGTTTGTCACTTGGCATGTTTGTGGCTGTTAGACATAGGGCTTGATGCTGGAGAAATACAATATCAGAAATTCCTAAAATCATGTCTCTATTGATTGGAAGGGCAGCTGCTTTGTGACCCAGTTCCATAACGCGTGATTCTGCATATACGTGCTGACAGTGAAAAGTAAATTAATGTGTGTTTGTGAAACACTGATGAAGCATTAGATTAGTAAACTAGATTTTTAGCCCTCTTCATACTGAGCTTGGTAACTACTATTCCACTGTTTTTCAATATTTCTTTCAGGCTTCTGCCTTCTCAATGAATAGCTCAGGCTATAGCTTGGATCACTGTGTATGTGACTTTTTCCTTGATCTGGAGAACAAATACCCATACAATGATATTTGCTGCTTTTGAAGATTACAGGCACTGGCATGCATATGTGGACAGTAAATACCTGTAATTATCTCTGAGCAATGCCCAGTACAAATATTTGGTTTTGTTCTTATTTCCCTTTCAGGAAACATTGCAAAGGGGAGTGTATTCACATGAGCAATATGTGTTGTGTAGTAGGTAGGTCTGAGTTTTGTTGTGTGGGACCTGAACATGAGCTCACTCACACCTCTGTAGATCAGGAGTGACTGCTTGTATGAAGGTAGTGTGAGAAGAGAACTGGCCCCTTTGCATCCTCTATTGTTTATCAAGCTTTCAGGAAAATGAGTTTATAGGTGAATGTGAGCCTTCAAGTGTTGTCATACCTGGACCAAAAGATCAGGCATGAGACTTCCAAGGCATTTGTCTTTCAAATGATAAACACTGACGGAAGTGTTGTTTACAGACAGGCCCCTTGCCCTGTCTTCGTTAATCATGTTTAACAGTTAAATTTGATTTTGTTAAAATCTAGGGTGTATCCCTCCGGGAGATCTGAAGTAGTACCTTTCTCAAGTCATATAGACTGGAGAATGAAGCACAGAGAAGCCCCGTGGCTGGAGCCCGTGAGCATCTGTATAGATGTAGGGTAGAGAGAGGCTTAGTGGCCCCCTGTGTCCTCCCTAATTTTGCAGCTCCCAGTCCCAGTGATGCCAGCAGATTGCACTTTGCAATTTAAAGTCTGGACATCTTTCTTTGTTTTTTGTTTCCTCAAGCTTCTCCCATCTGTCTCCCTCACAGCCCCTGAGCTGCTTACCTTACTCTCCATGATCCTCTCCTTACTTCCTGTCCCCTCCTTTCCTTCCAGTATCCTTCTTATACCTCCACTCTGTTCATGCTATCTTGCTCCTACTATATCACCCTCTCCTGCTATTCCTTCTTATCCCATCTCTGACCCATAATAATAAAATAGAACTAAGATGACATTATCTCCAATCGCTTTACTTGTGTGTTCTCCTCTCTTCTCCCCCTCTCCTCATCTGATTCTTCTTTAGACCAAAAGCTTTTTGAAGCAGGGTCAGTTAGGAAATCATGTGGTATATTTTGGGCACTGCTGCTATATCAATAACCAATAAAAACACCTACAGTGTAATATTACGGCAGCAAAAGTGTTTTTTCCTGATTCTCAGAAACAAGGAAACTATGAAGTAAATAGGCTATCATAGGCGCCAACTCTGTGGGTGCTCTGGGGTTCAAGCACCCACAAAAAAAAGACGGGGTGTTCAGCACCCACAAGCTACCAGTAAGTGGCAGCAATATGTACCTAGCACATAGTGATACTGGAAGGGGGGAAGCACCAAGCGGCAAAAACAAAGGTCAGCACCTGTGCAGACTATATTGTGTACCTGGCATTGGATTTGCATACCTACTTATTGTATCATCTCTCTGGAGAAAGAAGTACAAATAGATGAAATCATGGTTTATTAGGCTGCACTTAAGAGTCACATCTCCATATTGAAAAGAGCAAGTTCCATTTAAACACTGTATCCATTTAAATGGTGCGTTGTAATTCATAAAACGCTATGCAGTTGAGGCAGGTTTGAGTCACCCATCCATCAAAGGAATTTTGTGAACTGCTGCTCATGATAGTCCTCTTTTATTTGAAAGCAGATACTACAGTCCCTGGTCTAAAAGTTCCTAAGCATGTCCTCGAGAGACCTGTTTTGCTGGTGCATGAAGGTGTTTTGGCAAAAGCAGCTCTTCAGATTGCTGGGTAATTAGGCTTTTAAAGTTGGTTCAGTAGAATAGAAACATGAAAATCTAACTATTTTTGGTTTTTGTTTGCTGTTAATGGAATTTAAAAAATTGGGCCTCATTTTCAGAAAACACATTGTTAAAATTGTCAGTTGAAGTTGTAGATACCCAGTACTTCTGAAAACCAGGCCCTCTTTCTCCCCTAGGCAGGGGCGGCTCCAGGCACCAGTGCAGCAAACACGTGCCTGGAGCGGCAAGCCGTGGGGGGCGGCCTGATGGTCGCTGTGAGGGCGGCAAGCAGGTGGCTTTCGGCGGTCCCTTGGCTTCGGCGGCAATTCAGCGGCGGGGACGCCGATGGCGCAGCACCGGCGGACCTCCCGCACGCATGCCACCGAAAGCCGCCTGCCTGCCGTGCTTGGGGTGGCAAAAAACATAGAGCCGCCCCTGCCCCTAGGTTTTGTACTATTTAACACTTCCTGCCTCCACCCCCGCGAATCAGAATGAGAAATTAAAATTTTGAAATTTCTCACAAAACAAATTTTTTTTAGAAATATTAAAAGGCCCTTATCGAAGTGTTTCATTTTGATGAAGTTGAAGTGCTTCATTTCAATTTTGTTTGACATTTATATTATACTATTACTATTTAAAATATTGCAATATATTATAAAAGTCAGAGCAATAAAATGGAAATGAAGTACTTAAACCTTATTGGAACAAAACTCATTGATACTCTTTGGTCCAAAACATCAATGAAATCAATACATTCCTGTGACATGTCAATTTCATTGAATCGGCATTTTCCAATGGCAAACTGTTCTGTTGGAAACCAGCTCTACCAGTAACCATTAACAGATGTAAAAGATTATTTTGCCCACACAATAAGGGTCCAGTCATGCAAAATCATAGTTACATAATCAGTTCCACTGACTTCTGTGAGGCTTCTTGTGTAAATAAAGATCAGTAACTTGACCAAGACTTTGCAGTTTGTACTTGGGGTGGGGTGGGGCAGAAGCAGTTAGGGAGGCTGTGGAAACCTGCAGCCAATTAGGGCAAGGCTTATTAGGAGCCAGACAGAAGGCAGCTGTTGGGGCAGCCCAGATATAAGGAGCTGCCCAGCAGAGTAGAGGGGAATTTCTCCCTGACAAGCAAGGGAGGAGGACTGGCTTCCAGGGATAGCACCTGATATAGGACAGTGCTGGGTAGGCTCAGGGGAGTGGAGGGTGAGCTCTGGCCTGTTACCTGCTAGACTGCAGGCCCTTGCCAGAAAGGGGCAAGAAGGTGCAAGGGCCAAGGGGAAGTGGCCCAGGGATGATAAGCAGACAAGGGGAGAGAAGTTGGGCAGAGAGGCTGCTGCTAAAGGGTCCCTGAGTAGAGGGTGTGCCTGGGCCCCCCCCCCCCCCTTCCCCTTTGCACTGCACCTGGCCGCAGAGGAACATGGCCAATACAGACTACAACTTGTCGCTGAAGTGAGGGGCTAGACTTTGGGCCCTGTGGCAGGTGCAAGCCAAAGGACTGCCATGACGCCTGGAATGGGGGTGAGAAAGAAGTAGTGGGCACTGCCGGAGGGACACCGCCGAGCAGGGGAGCAACATGGGTCCAAAACAGCAGAGTAGAGCAAAATACCACCCGCAAGACACCACCCACAGAGGGTGCTCTGGAGCTGGACAGAGCTAATTCCCAGAGCAACCAGCAGGAGGCGCCGCAGTGGTGAGTCTGCAACCTGTTACAGTACTCTTTTTGAATATCTCCAGAAAAATCAGTATTTCATGAAGCTTTATAGATCGTTAATTCACAATTTGCTAGTATTTTAAAAATGACTTAACTAGCCAACTTGAGGCATTTTATTGGTGTAGAACCTAACATCTGAACTTAAAAGTACAAAATAGTTACAGTGGCTCTTCTATCTATTCTATGAGACCAAAATCTAAAGGCCTTTAGTATAAATGCATCTTCTCTCTACCCACTTGTCTCCATGCTATTCATAAAGTTGATATTCCTTTGCATAGATGACTGCATAAAGAAAGAATCTATCCATGAAAACATTTAGCTATTAAAACATACATGATGCTATTTTAAAGATAGAGGCTCAAAAAATAAAGCCTCTAAGTGAATAAGTAAATCTACATAAAAGTAATTTATTTCTGTATCCTGGATAAAAATTTCTTTAATAAACCTTGATAAAGAAACCAGTGCCTTTAAAGAAATGCATTATGCTGCAGGCGAAGGTTACACATTGTAGTAACGTTTGTTTAGTTTTATAGTAAATAATTTTTTCAGATATAGCGTATATCAAAATATCTTGCATATATGGTTGTGAAAGAAGTGCAAGATGAAATAACCAATGTGCTGATTTAAAGTGGAACTGTGGTACAATGTACTGCAGTACAATGAAATCTTTCATCAACTTCCTTCTCCTTCTACTCTAATCTCTAGTCTGTTAACAGATGTTATTAATTCCTTTCCACACCTACTGCCAAAACATTTGTTTATGACTTGATGAAACCAGACTTGGGTTACTGCGGTCTCCTTTCTTTCAGCCTTCCTGGCTTCTGTCATAGGTTTCACCCCCACTCTGGACTTTAGAGTACAGATATGGGGACCTGCATGTGAACCTCTAAACTGAATTACCAGCTTAGATCTGCTTTTGCTGCCACCACCCAAATAGTTTGAGTCATTTGGGAAACTCAGTCTTCCCCCCAAAAAACCTTTCCCTCCCTGGGTAGCCTTGAGAGACTCCTCCACCAATTCCCTGGTGAACACCAATCCAAACCCTTGGATCTTAAAACAAGGAGAAATTAACCATCCCCCCACCTTTCCCCCACCAATTCCTGGTGGATCAAGATCCAACCCCCTTGGATCTTAAAACAAGGAAAAATCAATCAGCTTCTTAAAAAGAAGGCTTTTAATTAAAGAAAAGAAAGGTAAAAGAAAAATCCTCTGGGGGAGATTAGCATACCAGCTACTCTCACAGACAACAGATTTAAAACACAGAGGATGTTCCCCTGGCAAAAAAAATTACCTAATTTGATTATTCCCTAATGCCCAAGACAAGTTACAAAGAAAATAAACATAAACCTATTTATTCCCTTCACTAATACTCACTACTTGATAAGAGGCTGATTTCTGGAGCTTTCCCACTCCGGTCAAAACTGAAACTAAACTTTAAACAAAGGAAAGTCCCTCCTTCCTTTTGAACCATTTTATCCCCCCCCCCCCCCTTAGTTCCTCTGGTCAGGTGTCAGCTAGGCTAGGTGAACTTTTTAACCCTTTACAGGTAAGAGGCATTAACCCTTAACTATCTGTTTATGACAGCTTCCATCACACATCCCTCCATTTTGTCCAGAATTCTGTCACCACGCTTACCAACTTCGCTCAACATGGCAACCCTCTCTCAGATTCACTTCAGTGACACTACATCTTCTGCATCAAAACTAAACTCCTTATCTAATCAAGCTACCATATGCAAGGCTGTGCAAGCAATGTCCCTGCCTTCATCTAATCATTCTCATTTAATGCCACTCCCTTACTTAGCCCCTGTACTCTATAGTACTGCTTTCCTTCGTGCAAACTTTGTATCCTACAAATGCCTCAAATACAGGACCGGCTCTAGGCACCAGCAAACCAAGCACGTGCTTGGGGCAGCATTCCGGGTGGTTTGTTGTTGTTGTTGTTGTTTTTGCTTGGGACGGCAAAAAGCCTAGAGCCGGCCCTGCTCAAATATTCCTTAAATGTGTCTATAATTGCATAACTTGCCTAGAAAACATTTTATTTTAAAGGATATCTGAACTGGGAAAGGAATCTGATACCTGTTATCCAAAAGTAACTGATAGGCTATATCACCTTCATATTTCCATGAGTCCTTTTTCTATATTGTCAGATGCTGCCTTGCAAAGGAAACCCAGACAACAGTATATTCTGATAGTACAAAATGGTCTATGTAGGTGTAGTTCTTTGTTTTTTATTTTAAAAATAATCTTTATGGTGTACTGTATAATTACGTGACTACTTATGACTGTATGTGTTTTATGTGATGGTTTATTGCATGTAATACAGAGAAGACTTTCATGTAAGTATAATACAAATTGTTAAACGTTATCCACAGTTCTGGTGAGATTGGGCCTCTTAAAATCTGACTCTTGGGCCTCTTAAAATATCAGGTAAATTATTGATGTGTGTTTGCATGGTTACAGGGCTGATTGTACCTCGGTCCCTGTGATGAATGAAGTGGGGAGGAGGGGGAAGCTCCCTTTTATGGACACCCAGCCAGCCAGTTAGTTATAAAATCCCTCTTAGTAGCTGTTCTCTACTTGCTTTACCTGTAAAGGGTTAAAAAGTCCACAGGTAAAAGGAAAGGAGTGGGCACTTGACCAAAAGAGCCAATGGGAAGACTAGAACTTTTTAAAATTGGGAAAAACTTCCCTTTGTCTGTTCTGTTGTTGTTCTCCGGAGAGAGGGGACAAAGCAGAAACAAGGCTGGGACTATACTGTAAAAAGCTTTTTGTCAGGTATGGAAATCATCAGATCATACCTAAAACCTACTCATAAATCAGAAAATGTCTAGAAAGACACACTTAGGTTTGTTTCTGTTTATTTTTTATTGGCTTGTGGATTCCTCTGTGCTAACCCCAAATGCTTTTTGTTTTGCTTGTAACCTTTAGGCTGGACTTCAGGAAGGTTATTCTTGATGTTTACATTTTGTAAGTGGGTTTTTTAAATCTAGCAAAAGCCTAAGTTCCAGATGTATTTTCTTTCTTTTTGTTTTTAATAACATTTACCTTTTTTAAGAACAGCTGATTTCCTTTGTTTTCTTTCTCAGCTTCCCCAGAGGTGAGGTGAAAGGGCTTGAGGAATTCCCAAGTGCGCCTTCCTGGGTACCAAGGGGTTTTGCATTTGTGTGGTGGCAGCATCTACCCATCCAAGGTCAGAGAGAGGATGTAACCTTGGGAGTTTAATACAAGCCTGGAGTGGCCAGTATTAATTTTTTGAATCCTTGCGGGCCCCCACCTTCTGCACTCGAAGTGCCAGAGTGGGGAAATCAGCCTTGACAGTCCCATTTCTGATTTTCACATAAGTGTAATAAAATAAACCTTTATCATCCACAGTTTCTGGTGAGGCTGGTTCAAGTTAAAGATATGAGAGAGAAATTATGGATATGTATTTTGTCATGATTACAGGACTAACTGCCTCCCGTTCCTTTTGAGGACTCTGAGTGCACCCCCTTAGCTGTTAGGCCTTGTTCCCTTTGCTGTCTTGGGAAGTAACTTTGAGATTCTTCCACTTTTAGACCAAGATTCGGGTGCATCACCTCATCCATGCCAACAGATTTGTTACTGTGGAGGTATGACTGGACACTTGCATGTCTTCCCCTCTGGAGCCTGTGACCAGTAATATAGTGAACAACAGCCTTTAAATAAGTAGGGCTAATAGCAAACAGAACAAAGCATCAGAGAAAATTAATTCAAAATAACAAACAGTGTACATGCATATTTAGATTCATCTAATCTTCTGCCTTATTACAAAGTAAGTTAGATGGGATTCCCTCCTGAGATACAGGACAAGGGACAAAACTTGCATTTTTTAGGAAGCCCAGGAGCTCTTGAGACCTAGTCTGTCTTCTGAAGAGTCTCCCAAACTGCTCTCCTATTTAGAAAAAAACCTCCCTTTTCTCAAATTCTTACCTTTCCTATGTGTGCCTGAGCCTATTTCCCATATTGTTCAATGGACTTCATTACAGAGCCTAGGCATGAAGTCTTTCCTTTTCCCTCAGACTAGTTTTCCTAGTCAGTCAGCCAGGCCATCTAAGAACGTGGCCTTGTGACAGTTGCTCTGTTGTTTGGCAGTTAGATCCATTCAGCTTTAATGACTTGCAATCACAGGCCTCATGTCTGCAGGGGAGTGTGCTGAACCTATCTTTTTTTCCTCCATCTCAGGAATCCTATATATAAAACACAGTTTTGGGTCCAAAGCAATATTCATTATCAAGCATCACAACTTTCATCACATGTTTATAAGAAGATGATAGTTTCACTAGAATACTTATTGTGCTGTCTTTTTAATTGTGCTCAGGTATTGCCATCTGCATGAGGTGTTATGTTGATCATCTAATTAAGTCCTCTTTACTTGCTTCTGCAAAATGGAGTTAGGTTTCCCATGTGTGTCTGGGGTAAGTGAGCCTTGTTTATGGTATTTAAACAACGTAGAAAAATATAAATAATCCTGTGAAAATGTCGGGCCATCAGAGTGATGGACTGGTGTAACATGAAAATACTCAGCTGGGGCAAGCCCTATCAGCTGCAGAGAAGTCATGGATCAGAACTGCTGTGGTTCAATTGCCTGGGTCAGCCATGACATAGAGATATCATACAAGCAGTCTTCTGCATGCCACAGAGACCAGGGAATGGATAGGACTGTTGCCAGTAGGATCCACTCACCCCAAACCATGCATTCAAGGAGGGATGTGGAGCACTAGGGTAGTAGGCCCTGGCTGCAGCTATGGACCGTGGAAATAGTATTAGTAACAGATATGGGGGATGTTATATTTTTCCCTCCCTCAGCACACACACTGCTCATCTTGTGCAAAGTTCATTGACTAGATCTTTTCTTAGGAACTGATAGTGTCACTCTTAGATTATTATTTTTAATTGCATGGTAACAATTGCTTTTCAATTCTCCTTTAAAGACTCTTTTCCAGTCAGTGTTGTACTTGTTAAATGACTCAGGGAGATAGCCATGAAGGCTGAAGTCCTCTGTGTGCTTTGTTTCCATTTAAAAGGAATGGTTTTGCAAAATGCAGTGGAAAAAGAAATGCACTACAGTATTGTGAATATAAATAAGTAACATTTCATCAGGTTAAACAACTCAGAATAGACCAATTTAAATGGAAAAAGAACAAATCTCAAAAGTTTATTAACTGTAATACAATTTTTATAACTTTAGAAAATAAATACTTTCAAAGGCTGTTAAATCTATTCCATATTCCCATTAAGTGCTATTAAATGTAATCAACATAGTTTTGTAGTGGTATCTTAAAAGTGCTTAATTCCCATTGCTTATAATAGAGCCATTTGTTGTTCAAATTGCTGCAATCATTATAAGCAAAAGAATGCCAAGTCATTAATGCAAATTATAAACTTAGTCCAAAGTTAGAAATAAATTTATGCAAATCTTTCCGACAATATTTACCATAAAATGAAAAATAATCATTATACTGCACAATCTTAGCACAACACATATATGTGCTGCATTATTTTATCAAGGCAATAAGAGATTGGAAATAAAGACTCCATGCTGTTTCATGGTTTAAACTGATGGCTATGACTGGAGCATTTGGAGTTAATATTCCAAAGAGCTGAAACAGCATCATGGTGATTGGGAACGAGTGTCCACCTATAGGGGGTCTGATCCCTCTCAAAACCCTTTTTGGTTCATGGAAAACCGCCAAACAGGCACAGAATGAGAGGACTGCTCTTTCAGAGGGTACTGTAGATGGTTACAGTCTCTGCTGTACAAGAAATGTTGGAAGCTGCTCCTTTTGATATGAACCATGATAGGGGAAGATGAGAGACCCTGAAATACGTGAAATCACAAAAACATCATGGTAATTTCTGCATTTCCTAGGGGGCAACTAATTTATCTTCCCATCCCATTGCTGCCATGCCATGGGTCCACAGAAATAATAGCATTGTGTTATGTCTAAGGACCTATCCTCCTGGAAACAGGACAAAGTATCAACAATACAGTTGCCAGTTTGAAGGATGTGCTAAAACAAACAGTTAAATGGGTATCCAAGATTAGGCACCCTATCAAAAATGCACACTTCAGCAACATGACCCTAGAAGACCACTGCAGCTGGCTGCTGGTAATCTGAAGCATGGTTTGATTTTCAAACCAGACACAAACCTGCTGATTCCTGAATCTTTCACCCTACATGAGAACTGCCACCAGAGTGGAAAAAAATGATTGATTAGAAGACCCTTGACCCCAAAATTCCTTGTGTAGGGCCAGTTCTCCTATGGCAATTTCCACTCAAAAATACACCAAATTTAATACCACCAAAAGTATCGAAGTGAATCTACCCCCAAAATAGATTCTGACCACCAGCATGAGACACTGAGATATCCTTTTAAAAATTGCTGCCAGACCCATAGGCTGTTCTTCAACTCCCTTGTAAATAGAATAAAAATATTGAGGCCTTTGGACCCTAGTATAGTTTCCTGAACCTGACATAGAAGTTGGTAATATCTGCCCTGTTAGGGTAGTCTAACACCAGCACCTTAGTATTTCCATTTTAATCAAGGTTGGGGAATTTTCATGTGGCAATAAAGCTCTCTCCATCCCAATCAACAGTAGGCTTGGTGTTCTCTTGACTGAAAAACATCCACAAGCCTCAGAGATGAGCACAGCCCATGTGATCTCTTTCAGAACCACCCCTTTTGCAATAAGGAACAATTATGAGGTTATTAGGAGGACTTGGTGAATGGGAAGTGGAGGAAGCTTTCTCAACTGTACCAAAAAGTGATGGGAAGAGAGAAATTGCTATCCCCTGATTCAGGAAAAATATTTGCCCGCCCCTGCAGAGACTGTTCTCTACCATCAAGGGAGGAGAGTGTATTAGTGAGGCCTCCTGCAGAGCTGGGAAGTGCCTCACTCCCATTTCCCCTCCTACCTTGAGTGTCAAGTCAAGGGAGCTGCTCAAAGGAAACCACCCAATCCAGCACTAGTATTGTGAATGCCTTTTTGCCCCTGCCAGGACAGTTGGAGGAAAAGACATAGGTCCCTTGGAGGAAAAGAGGTAGGTGCAGAGCCCCTGGCAAGCTCCCCTCTAACACCATCCTGAGATTGGAACAAGAGGGTTGGGTTAGGAGTCAGCCCCTTTCCCTCCCCTGATAGACCTGCCTCTTTTGAGGTGAGGCAAGTCATTTAAACAAAGGCACTAATAATGAGCATATTACTTCCTCAATACTGCAGGTGTCCTGTGTGTGTTTAATCAGTTCAGCCTTGAAGAGAGTAGTCGAGATACTGTGGTCTGATCATCAACTGACATTTTTGAAATGATATTAACTGAGCTTTGTGCTTTTTGTCAGCCTTTTATTTGTATCTTTAAACAGGTGTGATCTTTTAGCTCAAAAGTTTAGATTGAAATTCTGCTCTTGCAAGATCACTGTGGAGATCCTGGTATTAAAGACATTTACTCATATCGTCCGGAGATATATTAAGGAATTGCATGCTTTTTTTAATTGTCCATCAGAAACCTAATTAGTATAATATGACCTCTGAGCTTATGAGTTTGACAACTCTGGCTTCCATATTTTAAAGCAGGCTGCACTATGGCCAAATGTGCCATAGTAATCCTCTCTATTCCTAACTTGTCTGATTTATTATTCATGACAGGGTCAACTAAAATCACCAGTATTCATAGAAAAGAGGATCCTCACCTTCTGCAATTTGGCCTGCTATCCCACTAATTTGTCATGGAAAGCCTAATTCTTGCCTTCCTCAATACACATAGCTGTCAACAAAATTATCCAAATCCTGGATAAGGCTTAGCATATGTGCATGTCAGAAAACTTATAGCCAAAAGAAGGGAGCCTGAATAAATTTAGATGCCTTGATTCTCTCTTTCAGAAGTTTAGAGAAATCACTACAGAGGTCCCCAAAGACTTGATACTGAATAGGGGATTACTGGTGTGTGGCCAAATCTCAAAAGAATTGGAATGGTGGCATAGTTTTCGAGTGTATGCACCCATTAGTATGAGTGTTCATAATGAGCAATGATTCCTGAGCAAAATCTTCTATGCAATGTATTACTATTCTTGTTAGGAAGAGAGAGATGTGAGTGCAAGGCTGATATCACACAGAATATGGATGAATGCTAATATGGTTTTGCAACCTATTGCTACCATTACATACTATCCTATGCAGATTTTTTTTAAGATAGCAACACTAACTAAACCAATTCAAAATTATTCTTAAAAATCCAGAATAAGGTTAGGATAACATGGTACCAAGTGGAAACTTCCTGGAACCTCCACCAGTGCCTACTAGAAGTACCTACACTGATTTTAACCAACCAGTATCAATCCAAACTCTCAAACCAGCCTCCAGTAAGATCAAAGCCTTTTGTATCAGAGCATGAAATTGATCTCTCTGTCCAGAATCATGGACTCACTTAGAAGCAATCAACTGGAAACATATTCCAACTCTTGACAGGTGATGCTCAAGTGATTGAAAGATTCAGTTGGGTTCAGAGAAGTATCCCAAATTTGACCCTTACATGGATTTTGGTCATCAAATGTTGCACAAGCAGACTTTTTAATAAAGCTTAACATGTGCTGGCAGAACTATCTGAAATTTTTGTATTGAAATGTTTTTGGATGAAAAATGACCAAGAAAATTTTTTTGGAAAAACAGGAGAGAGCATGGTGTCACTGATGCCTGAGGCCTCTGCAATATCAGGGAATTGGTTAGGTGAGAGAGGAAGATGAAAAACCTTCAAGGTTCCTGCCTATCTGGCCTAGAGAAATTCCTTCCTAATGCCCGTTCTAAGTAAATGAGCAAGATACATCAGCCAGCCATTTAGAAAGGATTCTCTATACCGCCTCAGAATATTGGTCCATCTCACCTGGGGTTCCATCCCCAGCTGTGGCCAATCTTAAATGCTTCAGAGGTAGATGGGGGAAGGGGAAACATAGCATACATCTGGCCAATTGTGCATTGGTGGAAAAAATTCCGTCCTGACCTTGCAGGTAACCAGCTGAAGTCTGAACGCATGCAATTTGAGTATAGTCTCTATCTTAATGCAGAGCTGCAAATGTTATGAGCATGCTGAGGACAATGCAGAGCTTCCTGTTCTCCCCATAGCCCATGAAGGAAGGAGTTGGACGGGGGAACCATTGATTCACAGACTCCAAGACCAGAAGGTACCACCACAACCATCCAGCCTGACTTGTCTTGGTCTGGCCTAGGGGGCAGTGGTAAATCCCACCACTCCCTGAGCCAGTCCATTGTCAGGGAGCACATATGTACTAGCAAAACTGTAGACATCTGATCCAGGGAGCTAGAGACTGTGCTTTGTTTGGCAATAAACCTGGCCAGGTGCCTTTGTACCTTATCGGAGTCTGTGGTGAATGGGCAGTTTGCTCGAGATCTGCTGTGCCAGCTATCTGCGCAGAGCTGGGACAGCACACAAAGGGAACACACACACACAGAGCCAACTATTATCATTGAACAGAGCAGAGCGCCACACCGGTGACGTCTGATGCTATTGGTGACCCCGACCGCTGATCTGGTGAGTAAGCGAACTGCCCGCTGTAGGAATCGCGATCTAACATGACAGAAAACCACGAGCAAGGGAACACCCTTATCCCGTCCCTTCAGATCCCCACAGAGTTTGATAACTCGTGGACCTGCTGGATTGCCAGTAAAGGGGGTCCATATACATTTTAAAAAGAAAGTGGGGAAACATGGACTGGCATATGTAAAGCAATGGTAGAAACAGAAGCTCTAAAAATAACAACAAAAGTAAAAAAGGTAGAATTTTGCAATTATTGTCTATGGCAGTAAGATGGCTTAAACAACTCACCACGATACTGGCCAGGCAAGTAATGGAGAAAATCAGGGAAGTAGAAGAGATAACTAAGGTCTTGGAGGGATCAACCCAGGCAGTCGAGCACTGGAAAGCCCAAGCTCTTTTAACCAGGCAACGGGCGGTCCAGACTCATGATATGCTTGAACAGATAAAGCAGGAAAATAAAAAATTGGAGACAGCTGTGGAAAACCTTCAAAAGAAAAAGATACCGTCCCCTGTTGCTCAACAGACTTTGAGTGCTTTTACAGTACTTGAAGTATGGGGACAGAAATGGAAACAGGTAGTCCTAGCTAAATTGAAAGATGGAACATGGCACAATTGGAATGGATGCTGCAATGGAGAAATGTGGAATGACCCAGTGGATCATCCTCTCTTGACCCGTGGGATGGGCTACAGCACCACAACCGCCACCTTATGATGAGAACCAAGTTCAGGATAAGCTTTCTCCAAAAGCTAGATCAATTCCTGTTAAAACAAGAGAAATGGGGGGAAATGGGAGAGAATGCCTTACTGCAGAACCTGACCCTAACAGCCTACCCACACCCCACTTTACCCTTGATGCTACCCCTCAAACTGATGTTCCACCTTCACTGAGGTTATGGAACACAGTGGAAACTGCAACGAAAAAATTAACTGACAATTTAAGGGAGCAATGACCCCGTGGCAATTATGCAGAAAGGGAAATGAATCAGGCACCCAAGTGTACATATACACCTTGCCCACCTTGAGTTAGCAGCTTAACAGCCAGGCTTGACGCTTTAAAAATTACTGAACTAACTGCGTTAACTGGAGCTGTCGGCTCCCTGCCTTTTGAGAATTTTAATAAGTTTATGGCAGTGCTCGCAGTTGTTAAATGTGGTGGGAATTGACATGTTACAGGAACCAATTCTAGTACAAACCCTTTTGGGACCACTGAATTGTTATACCATTGGTTTTGGTGATGATATGCAAATGGTTAAATGTGTGGCTCAAAAGCATTTTAAGTTATCCAGTGAATTAGCTGCACTTAAAGGAAATACAAGAATGCCTGGAGAGGCTCCGGCTAATCTAGCTGACAGAATACAAATATATACTAGGCTAACAGCAGGGGTTACTAATTTCGAGGATTTGAATCAACTTGTTTTGGAGGCATTGCCTTCTGGTTGATAGAATGGATGAATGCTTGGTGTGAGAATGGAGGCAGAGACATACCTTGGAATGAATGGATTGAAAAAGTGGAGACTGCGGTTAAACAGCGGAAGGAACTTCTGTCAAGGAGCTGCGAACACAGTTAGGACAGTGGAAAACAGAGGGTCCTGGATACTCTCCCCGTGGCCATGGCTGGGGTTGGAGAGGTTGTGCAATGAACAGCGGTAGAGGAGTAAATAGAGTGAATGGGTATCACCTGGAGTTATGAAACAGGGGAACCTTACAGGAGAGAATGAGAAGCTGTGGGCTCAGCTACAGGCATATATGATTGGCAAGGAGTCTCAAAAGGAGGAAGAAAAGGCAGTGATGAAGGTGGCTAAGGCGACTGTCTTGGCTTCTGGATTGAATGACCCGATTGCTAGTAATCCAGTAGCATAGGACAGCCCACCCTGCAACTCGGAATGCATTTTTCGGCAATCCATGACAATAGATGTCTGGGGACGCCCCCACTTAAGCATACGAGTCGGGGATGGGCTTGCAGATTTTCTGTTGGACACTGGGGCTGGAATTCCTATAGTAAAAGATGTATTTAATGTATATCCAGTTGTGGACTCCGTACAAATACAGGGCATATCAAGAACTAAGCAAACATATGATGTTAAAACCCTCCATCTCCAGTTTGGTGTACATACCATTCAGGAGAAGTGTGCTGTTGCAGGGAGAGAAAATCTAATTGGGGCAGAAGTATCAAACGATTGGGATTAATCCTGGACTTTGCAAATATTTGTATCAGACAAACTCTCACTGTAACGGGATGTACAAATGGCGCTAACCTGATCCCCATGGGACTTGCTACTCAGACGGTGAAAGCAATAAAGCCCAAACAGCCACCTCCTGTGCCAGAAGGCTGGGAAGGTTGGTCGGCTGAGATTCAAACCATCTGTGCAGCGGACTCCCTAGATACGGGAAAAATACAAACCTCCATTACATTAGAAGGAGACATACCCCCATACATAAAACAATACCCAATACCTCAGGAAGCAAAATATTCTTTAAGGCAAGTTATAGAAGAATTGGAAAAACAAAAATTGGAAAACCTTAATTTGAAGGTATTCAGTGCCTAACATGGCACCAATCTGGCCAGTCAAAAAACCTGATGGAACATCGAGATTAACTATTGACTATCGGGGGTTAAACAGAACTGTCAAACGGAGGGCACCAGTAGTGGCTGCTTACCCAGAATTGTTGGAGGTAGTAACCCCTGACATGAAGTGGTTCTCAGTACTTGACGTGGCAAATGGCTTTTGGAGTTTACCTTTAAACCCATAGTATCAATATAGAACATCTTTTGTATTCCAGGGTATGCAATATTGCTGGAATGTTTTGCCTATGGCGTACTGTGATGCACCCACAATATTTCATACTGTAGTGAGAAATATGCTAGAGAAGGAGGGACTGTTACAAATGGGAAGAATAGTCCAGTACGTAGATGACATTTTAATAGTCAGTGAACCAGAACAGGAACATGCAGTGTTAATGTGGCAGTTACTGACTAGCTGCTAAGCGTATGGCTTGAAACTTAACCCCTCTAAATCCCACATTAAACAGAAAGAAGTGCAATATCTTGGAATTCAACTCAGTACCGGGGGGAAGGTCTGTGGATAAGGAAAGAGTGAAGTGTGTTGTTAACCTCCCTATGCCGATAGATACTAAATCTGTGCAATCTTTTTTGGGGCTCACTAATTTCTGCAGAGAATTTATGGTTGGGTACGCAGAGAAGGCAGGTCCCCTGTACTACTTAAAAGACCACAGTGGACCTGGACAGAGGATGCAACTAATGCATGGGAAAGCCTGAAAAAAAGGATTAATGGAGGCACCTACCTTGGCCGCCTGTAGCGAGGCGGTGGGATACCCCACAGCCCCGCTGAGGGCCGAACCTCCCCTAACACCAACGTGGGCGGAGCCACCGGGTCCGGCGCCCGCCCCTCAGAGGTCACGGCGCCGACCCGGAAGTATAAAAGTCTGCCTGCAGAGCTCAGTGGAGAACAAGCCGGCGGAGAGAGCAGACGTCTGTGGCCGAGCTCCCGCTTGGGAGACAGCAGCAGGCCGCGACTGGCCTGCTGACTCACCAGGCCAGCCGAGCCTACCCCTCGCCCAGTACCCTGAGGAGGACTGGCCAAGCCTGCCCCTTTCCAGCTATCCCGAGGAGGAGCCGAGCCTGCCCCTTTCCTGCTATCTCGAGGAGGAGCCGAGCATACCCTTTGCTACCTACCCGGAGGAACCGATGCTGGTGGAGAGCACCGAGGACACTAGTACGGCCCAGGTACCCTACGAGGGGGAGTGTGGAAGTAGCCCGGGGGCAGCCGACCCCAGTCTGGCTGCAGCACTGCCAGAGCCTATGTCAGTGTGTTGCGGCCAGGATCCCCACTGACAGCAGCGAGTTTCCGCCGCTGCTAGGGCCCCAGGCTGGGATGTAGTGGAGTGGGAGGGCCTGCGTCCCCCCTGCCACCCACTCCTTGGGTGGCAGACTCCCCCTTTCTCCTGGCCTAGAGAGGCTGGGACCTCTTGCTCCTTGGCTCAGCCCCTGCTTACGGGCCTGAGGCCCTAAACGTGTGTTTGCTGTCCCAGACTGCCGCTGGACCAGGACTGACGGCGGACCAGAGCGAGGCGGTGGGATACCCCACAGCCCCGCTGAGGGCCGAACCTCGGCAGAGACTATTACACGGCCCCTAACAGCAAATTCCACTTTGCATTGTACCCTACTGTTAAGAATTTCTGTATTGTTAGTATGCTTACACAGGACACTGGTGCTGGGGAACGACCCGTTGCTTATTATAGCAGAGCATTATCAGGTCCAGAAAGCAAACTGGGAATTTGTGAGCAAAGTGCTCTTGCTGCCTACTGGACACTACAAAAAGCTCAGGCAATCATCAGAGCAAGCAAGGTGATTGTAAAGAGTCACCATGCACTGGGAAAATTACTCAGTCAGGAAATCTGTCTAAAGGACATGTGAGAGTAGATAAGGACATTTAATGGGTCTTTGCTCTCATGTCTGAGAATGTTCAGTTAGTCCCACTGAAAGAACCTGAAATATCTGTATGGGGATTGATTATAAACGGTCGAGAACATGTTTGTGAACCCCAACGAGAATCCAAAGTACACACTATCTTTAAAGCAACCCTAATTGAACAGGTGATTGGCCTGGGATCTTCTGGGTGAGTGGAATCTTCTTGGCTTATAGATATGAATTAAGTGAGGAGTTATTTCATGTCCCCTTAAATAGTTAGTGTTTTTTATCCTTCCTGCAAACTATTACTTACGTAAATAGACCTCACCCAATAATTTCACCTCACTGGAACTATTAACATGAATAAAGACTTCACACATGCACAAGACTACTTTGCAGGAGTTTTAGTAATGGTTTCAAGGACTGGACACCATGTTGTCATCTGCCAGACCACTTCCACTTACAGCAGGGCTGTTCTGGATTCTTTCAAAATAAACTGTTCTTCAAAATCTGCTGATTAGACTCAATTGAGAGTAATTGGTTTTGGTTGGCCATTCCTGGAGCTAATGTCACTGCTGACCTGGTCTAGGGGCTAACTCTTAAACCTTTGGTGGAGATAATGTTGCAGTGAAAGACAACAGAAACTGCACTGGGCATGAGGTTCTCCACTACCTGCTAAAATCATTAAGAGGTGGATTAAGTGATGGAACCTCACAATGTGACTTCAGAAAGGGCAGTGGCAGAGAGGAAGTGGTCAGCAGAAGTAGAGAGACAGCAGCAGCTGTGAGCCAGCAGCAGAAACATTGCTCAATGCCGGTCCCAGGGGTGGGAAATGAACCACTATGAATAGATCTTTGAACGCTGGGTCTTCGCTAACCAAGGACAGCCAACTGTGAGTTGAGCACAGGAGAGAGAGGAAGGGAGTGATATGAAGAGTGACATTTGTTTCACACTGCAAGAAACTGAGGCAAAGGACACTGCCCAACACACTGTGGAGTGGTTGTTTGCCTATGGTCAGACACTTTTGAACTGTGGTTTTGGTGTTTTCCCAAATTAACGTTGGGTCCCCTTTTCCCTTTTATTAAAAATTCTCTTTTATTATACACAGACTCAGTGGGAAAGTACTGCCTCTTAGAGGTGCCCAGGGTAGAGCTATATTTTCCCAGATTACCAGGGAGGGGCTTGAGCCAGATCTATTTTGTTTTGTTAAGAGGAACACCTAGATATTCAATCCAACCATGGTTGCTGCTAACTGCACCAGGCAGAAGGGTTACATAATCATGCACCCAGTGAAACTTAAGAGCAAAACTCTCTTAAATGGAAGTGAGATAAAGATCAGCAATTAAAGCACAGCTAGAGATGGACAAGTAGGGCTCATGGGAAATTTTCTGTGAAAACTTTTTTCAATGAAAAGTTGGGTTTTCAAGCAAAAGTGTGTGTGTGTAAAATGTCTGTTTCCCACAAAATCATCATAATTAATTTTTTGGTCAGAAAACTTAAAAATATAGGGTGAGGGTTTTTTTGAAGTTTTTAGTTTTATGATGGAAAATTGAAATTTGCTGCTAAAAATTTAACTAAAATGAAGAAGAAAAAAATATTGTCATCAATTTTCCACAAAGATTGTTCCCACTACTAGCTCTAGTTACAAACAAGATACAAATTTGTACACAGCTGGGTGTGGCCATTAGGACTGGAGGACTTCACGGTAACTTCCAGGCAAGGGCAGCTTGGAAAAATGTATTGCAAGTACAGGATTCAGTGTGCAAAAGGAACAGAGATGGGTGGCTGATAAGAACACACAGAGGGCTGTGAAGTGGCAAGTTTGGTGGCATTTAGGGAGCAGAAGGGTGTGAAAGACAAGGGAAGAACATGCAGGCAAATCTTTTGAAAGCATGGACTGCTGCTGAACATTGTGGTAAGTGAAAGTGGGAGTCAGTGGAGCTACCCTGGTTTAACCAGACGATGAGCTGGCCCTGAGTTCTGGATGTTACACAGCTGGGGAGTTGTGCCTTGTGATGTGTGAACCCTGGTGTGTTTACTTAGGAAAAGCACCCAAAAGTTCAAGTGCTGATTCAAGCCTTGTGCTCTGGAGACCTAGAGCCAGGAGCTTGTTATTGACAGTCAGTCAGTCTTTTTGTTTTTTGTACAAGGCACTCAATGCTTGTGAGGGGGAGGTATTGCCCTGGTAAGGGCACCTGGAGAATAGGGTTCCCAACTTTATATTTAAAAAATAAGGGACAGATTTCTTAGCCCCCAACCCCAACGGCACCTGACGAGGTAGCAATTTCTGCCCCCACCTCAGGGATGGTGACTTTTGAAACTTGAGCCTACTACTACTAATTATATAATTAATAAGCCATACCCATCTCCATTTGCCAGGGGTATTTCTTGCTGCTAACTCCTGATCCTGTTGTATGGAGATAAAGAAGCCTTTGGAAGATAACTGGAAGTTTATGCAAATTTGAAGTTTTGCTTTTAATTAATTAAATCTATGCTGCAGCTGTTCCATGGTCAGATCATTTATTCCACAACAAGAAAAACAATCCTCTCTACAAATTCATTTTATTCTGGTACAGTAAGTAGAAAGCACACAGTTTGAAACAAGTTTTTCAGAATTTTATATCCATGCTTCAGAAACACTTCCATCCACTTTTCACTGACACTTAAAATTTCAGTTCTTGATGTATCAATGGTATCTCATCTGGTGCACAATTCCTCAAAGAGGTGATCAATGTTTGATTTCCTTAATTCTGAGTGCTAGTTACATTCTCAAGGTCTGAGAAACTAAGCTTCCCAGAGAGTCTAATGGATTTCAGCTTCATCATTATATTGTCAGAAGAGAAATCAATCCAGTTATCAGTGTTCAAAAACGTAGTCATAAAACTTAATACAGCTTTGTTTTACCTTCACTTTTTGTTGTAGAAATAGTTTTTCCATCAGTTTGGCTTTGAATAAAAAACATCTTTCTGGTTTAGCATGTTCATCTTAAAATGGTACATCTCTGCTTGTACACCAGTAATTCATAGCTATGGTTCTTCCAACTTCTTCACAAGTTTGTTGAAGACACAAGCTGCATTGTGTTTTTTCCACATGTAAATGTCCTCAATGCCAGTATAGATGCTTTTTCTGGTGAAAATCTTCTTTAAAGTTGCTTCGCAAGACTCCCTTAGTTATTTGAAATAGGCTGTAATCTCTGGCCACTTTCTCAAAAGTTGGTCAATTGCCATGTTAAGGGATAGCCCTCTTGTACTCACATTTTACTGTACTACTTTCCATTCAGTTTGAATGGGAAAAAAAACTCCACTTCTGAGTTCTTCTCTGACCTGTGTGGACACACACATATGGCTGTAAAATTTCAACACAATCATTTATCAACTGACAGGTGATCACTTGCATATTTGTAAATATTGTGGATTATGTATGCCAGGCAGTTGGCCTTCAGAACGTGGTCATTTTTGGTACATAACAGAAATATTGAATCGTGTTTGCCAATGTTCATGTTTGCCTTAGAGTATGTGGTAATACAATTAACATTATCTGGTATTTCTCTAGGCAGTTCTTTACAGCAAGATGAATGCCACTTGCAGATTCATCATAGTCTTCATAAAAGTCAAGCAACTTGCACTGAATGCCATCTGATATGGTCAGGGACGGCTCCAGGCACCAGCGCACTAAGTGCGTGCCTGGGGTGGCAAGACACAGGGGGCGGCCTGACGGGCGCTGTGAGGGCAGCAGTCAGGCTGCCTTCGGTGGCATGCCTGCGGGAGGTCCGCCGGTCCCGCGGCTTCGGCGGCAATTCGGCGGCGGGTACTCCGAAGGCGCGGGACCGGTGGACCTCCCGCAGGCATGCCGCCGAATCCGCGTTACCAGCAGACCTCCCGCAGGCATGCTGCAGAAGCCTACCTCACTGCCATGCTTGGGGAGGCAAAATACATAGAGCCGCCCCTGGATATGGTATTGTAAGCACATTGCTTTGTAATTGATTTATATTATTTGAGGCATCAATTGCTACAGAGAAATACATGGGTTGTTCTGGTGGTGATGTTACTTAATCCTGTAAATAATCCCTCACAGATTCTGGGGCCAAAACAGTGGTCACTAATAGCTCTTGCACAAGGCAATTTGTTAGCAATGTTTGCATTGTGAACCATTTCACTAACAGCATGGACTGGCAATAATGCTGTGGTTAACTCTGTGATAAATGGTTGCAATTTCACATGCTGCAATTTTGTCACTTTCAGTGTTTGAAGAGACAAAGAATTTCAGACCTTTGACCTGTGCTTTTTTCTTGTATCCATCATTTGCTGAATGTTGCCTTAAGTCAGTTTTGCCTCCATGTCCAATAATGAATTCACATTGACCCAAAGTACAAAAGGCTTTACCAGGATCGCCACCAATAGGCATTATCCAAGTGTATTTTTCTTCATTGAAATTTTATATCTGCACAGAATCCTTTTTTTCTGTTTAGACCCAGAACTTTCTGAAGTTCCCACTGTTTCTGGTATTACTAGGCAGATGGACTGCTGCATGTGGACCCATTGGAGATTTCTCCAGAGTGGTGTCTGTGTTCACCCCATTGTCCTGGCCAAATTCCAGTGTGGAGAATTACATTCAGTACCCCTAAATTATCCCTCCCACATACACCCCCCCCCATTGGATAAAAAATTCCTGTTCACATCCTATCCTAAATTGCTGTGTGGTGTTCCTGCTGATCAGGTGCCATATCTCACCCCAGAGCTGGCAGCATTTCATAGGTGAGCAAAGTGTCTTACCTCAGCTGAAGATGATAATCCATTAGGGAATCCAATAGGCTGGAGCAATTTCAGTGCTGGTCCCGGAATTGGTGCTAATGTAACACCAGTGGAGCCCAGTAGCCTGTGGGCAGGATTGAACCTGGGGCCTCTGGAGCTTAGTACATGAGCCTCTACCGCATGAGCTAAAAGCCAACTGGCTGTAAAGCAGACTCATTTTCTCTCTCTCTTTAAGTGATCTTGGTGCTACTAGATGGGACAGAACACCACACCCAGGGCGTGTATGGGTTACATACTTCCCCTAGCTGAGGAATAGCATCTGGAGCTTCAGAGTCTTCCAAGTTAAAATCCCGGATGACCCCCACTTATAACACCAACAGACCCTGATCCTCGGCAGGCAGGATTGAACCTGGGGCCTCTGGAGCTTAGTGCATGAGCCTCTACTGCATGAGCTAAAAGCCAACTGGCTGTTAGCTAAGACTGTAGAGCAGACTCATTTTCTCTCCCTCTTTAAGTTTCTCAGTGCCAATAGATGGGACAGAACACCACACCCAGGAGGTGTGTGGGTTACACTGGCACTCATAGATGGTGGTCTGGATGAATTGCATGATGGAGGACATCATTTCAGGTTATGCATGGACACCTCCCGCTGCCCACTCACAATGCCTTTCCAATTTGTCTTGGCCACCCCTCAGTCATGCCAGAACAGATGTTCAATTCAGCCTGCAGGTCCCAACATGCACTGTGCACAGGGTGCTTGGATCCAGGGAGCAGCACAGTCCAGTACCCAGTTTCCATGCACCACATATCTAGGTGATAACTGAGTCTGCAGGCCACATTGGGCTCCACATATGTTAGTTCTTGTCCACCAGGGAGCAGTGGAATGTACAAGATAGGATGGTGCACATTACAATGAGCTCTTGTTAGACCAGGCATGAGGGTGGCTGGATTCTCCTTAACTGAGCCATTGACTCACTATAAAACTGGTCAAGTTGCTGCTCGCCTCAGCAAGATGAGGCACCTGTGGTGCAGTGATGCACCCCATCTAAATCAGCTTCATCCAAATGAAACACCTTGAAGTACATCACTGGTCTGGCCAAAAAACCTGCTGCTTCCAAAATGGGAAACAGAAAAACACTGCATGAGGGAGGGAATGACTGACATCTGCAATGAACAGACATAGGTACAATGGGAGAAACTATAAAGCGAGACAGGACTGAAATGGTCAGGGCTTCGACTGAAGAGAAACTTGTGTGTGTGGCAGGGAAGGGGGACAGTTCCTCTTGTTAAAAGGTACAGTCTCCAAAATATCTATGCTACCTGCTCGCTATTGCAGTCCTGCTGGACATGGGAAAGGTTAAAGCTTTAGTCACTTTAAAAAGTGAGGAAGAAACCTGCTCCCCACAATAAACTTCTTGTCTTGTTCCTCCACTCCTTGGGAGATATTTTGTTGGAATAGTCTGTCCAAATTGAACTGCTTTTTGAAATCAGGTCACTTTCACTAGACTTTCATTTCATAGAAATCTGGTGGGGAGGGGGGAAGAGGAGAAATCCCAGAAATATTGAAACATCCCATTTTGACATTTTGTAATGAAAGATTTTGATTATTTTTTTAAAAATGTATTATATTATATATTATAATGTAATACAAAATTTAAGCAGTCTAAATAGCAGCAAAACATTTTGATTGGTCAGAAACACTTTTTTCCAGAATTTCCCTTCATGGAGAGGTTATAAAATGTTTGCTTTCATGCCTATTCAGAGCAAAGCCAAATTGTGACACTTCAAAATCCTTCACAAAATGGATCTTCCATCCTTTGTACAGCTTTAGGCTTGGGTCAATTCCTATTTCTCCCAAACACATTCCTAGCATTCACACTATATTGAGTGCTAGAGATAAATACAAAGCAGAGCTGTGGATCTAAATTATGAAGAAATGTGAATTCAGATCTAGATTTAACTTGACAGGTGTCCTCTTCTTATCTAACAAGTTTATGCAGACTAGGTATTGATTTTTTTCTAATCAGCTACAAGTTCCTATGTCTATAGTGTAGCTCAAAAGCTAATAATGGAGTAGTTGCTCACACGTGCAGTGTGGAGAAAAGAATGACTTTCATGAACTTTTAAGAATCTAATTTTAATGTAATCAATCAGAATTTGAATTACTGATCTGTGTGTGTGGTTTTGTAATTTGTGTGTGTGACTGACTGGTTGAGTGGTGACTTTACCTAGAAATTGGATATATTTGTTTTCCATATTTTGTAACGTAATTCCATGACTATAGTGTGTTTTGTGTTTTAAAAGCTTTAAATAAAAAAGTTAAACTTTTTGTTTTATGATTTAATGCCATATAATTCCATTCATTGTATTTGCAATTCATGCTGAGTTTTTTCATTACATTAGTCACAAATCATCATTTTTGTTTAATATTTGGATGACCTACATACTCTAACCAACTGACATTGCATGACCTGCCAATTTTACAATTGACTACACAATTAGAAATCAACTTCTGATGAATATTCAAGCTTAACCTTTACTTTTCATAAGTATTTATGCTAGTAAATATCAAGTACAGTAAGGTCTATGTAAAGCAAACGTCCAATGGTCACATATATAATAAAATCAAAATTCTGTATTTGAATTTGCAGAATGTTTTTCTGCTAGTAGCTCAGCTCTACTCAAATATTACAGTATCTTCCATTACCCCTGTATTTAGCCATTTTAGTTGTGGGATATTCAAAGGAACGCAAAAGGAAATTCAGTTAACTTTTCTGGCTTCTAGATCTCACTTCTGATAACTTGCCTTAGAGATGGACAGAAATTGTTCTCAATTTTGAAATCTGGTTGACAACTCTTCAGTATGGTATGTGTCCTACAGCTGATCTTTCCCACTACATATTTAATATTCTGTCATCTGATGTATTACACTGTAATTCTACACTCTGATCCCCAACTGATTGTAATGAACTCAATGGAAGCAGGAGCATGTCCTTGCCCAGTTTCCGGGGGGGGGGGGGGGAGAAACAAACAAACAACTCCTACAATTGTATATTACAGCCCTAATACAAATAAACAGTAAGCACTTTCTTAACTACAAGTATGTGAAGATTCCCATTGAAGTTAAACATGAATTTAAGTACCCTACTGGATCTTGGGCTAAATTCTGTTCTAATTTCACAGATTGTTACATTGCTTTCACTGTGATGTCAATCTTAAATTTCCCAGTTTGGATTAAAAAAAAACAAAGAAAAAAAACCCTGAAAATTTAGCATTGTGAAAAATTCTAAATTCCATAGAAGAAAAACTCTACAATTTTTAGTACCAACCATAGCAGAACAGAGATAAAGTTAGATAAGCAAGATTCAACTAAACTTTAACCTCTCTTATTTCAGGCATTGAACAAACAAGGAAACAAAGCGTTATCAAAATGGAATAGAATTTTCTTTAACTTGTAGGTCCCATCCACTCATGAAAAAAATCAACCTTGATAAATAAAAAACACTCCCATATTTCCTTTTGCCAGTTTAGATGATCATTAACTAGTGCTCTAAGGAATTGGGAGTTTAAATCCTCAGTCAGAAGAGTAAACCTGCATGAACTCTAAATCAGCTTAAGCTACTGTGTGAATCTATGTAAGTAAGAAAGTTTCTTGTTTTCAAAATGAATTTTAGTAGTGTTCTTTCTGTGAAAGATTTTAATAGAAAAGAGAGCTGGTGCTGAGTCTATCTGTGAGAGTATTTTAAGAGTCAAAAGTGCAAAGTGTAAAGTACAATGAATATTTGCAAATATGAATACAGCCTTGTTCAGCAGCATGAATGCTGTACCCAATCATATAATTATTTATCAAACTGTGAAATGTGAATGTTCTAAGCTGCTTTAGGGAATATATTCTAGGAATTTGCTGTCACCTCTTCAATGGACCCAGGCTTTCATCCAAAAAAGTTAGTGGTATAAAAACAACGTAAGCAAAAGACAATTATACCGAGCAGGTTCAGCGTGCTCAGGAAAAGCACAAAGAAAAAAAAATGTCCATTGCTTTAGTTATGTGAGTTGACAATTTACTAATAGAAAAACTGCTCTCATATTTTGAAGTGATAATTTATATATAACATGCAGTTTGCTATATGGCTTTGCTGTTATCTTAATATACTTGCATGTAAAAGTGGGCAAATAGTGATAAATTATTCATGAACTGTTTCACAAACTAAATACCAAGTTTTGGTTCGCCATGTTTGTGAGCCCTTCATTCATTTTGCTTTTGGACATTCATAAGAATTCTTTGTAGGAATATCCACAAACAGCAAGAATTTAATCTGAAATGTATTTACTGAGTACTTTTGTTTTGGCAGAGAATACCATACGAATATGGTATTTGCTTGGATCAGTAGTTGGGTGGGAAATCTTTTGGGAGGGCAGAAGCTATGAAGCTTCTAATTCCAAAATTCTAACAATGCCCTGTGATAAAGTTCCTCCTCTACCTTGGTGAGTCCTGCGCTTATTGGCAGATTTTGCTAGCCTTAGAGATCTTCCTGTGTTCGATCAGGAGTTGGGAGGTTTTTGGGGGAACCCAGGCCCACTCTCTACCCTGGGTTCCAGCCCAGGGCCCTGTAGACTGCAGCTGTCTAGAGTGCCTTCTGGAACAGCTACATGACATCTACAATTCCCTGGGCTACTTCCCCATGGCCCCCTCCCAACACCTTCTTTGTCCTCACCACAGGACCTTTCTCCTGATGTCCGTTAACACTTGTACTCCTCAGTCCTCCAGCAGCACATCCTCTCATTCCCAGCTCCTTACACACACACACCTCACTAACTGGAGTGAGAGCCTTTTTATACTAGGTGTCCTGATTAGCCTTAATTAATTCTAGTAACTTCCCAGTTGGATACAGGTGTCCTAATTAGCCTGCCTGCCTTAATTAGTTCTAGAAAGTTCCTGAGTGTTCTGGAATAGTCCAGGGAAAAGGGACATGCTTAACCTGGAGCTAACGTATCTACCTTTGACCACTCTCTTGCAGCCATCTGGCCTGATCCTGTCACAGCCCTTAGTTTAGGTGATACTTTTGCATTTTATACTTTAATATCAAAATATAGTAAGGTGTTGCTTTTTTGTTGTTTTGTTTTTAATTGTTCTTTCATTTGGGGACTTTGTGGTACACCATGCCATGGTCAGATCTGTTGTCTTCTACAATATTAGTGAAACATTTGGATATACTGGGGAAAAAAATCTTTCCTTGTTTGCTTCCATCACATTGGTAATTCTGTTTGGGTGTAATAACTCTCCCCTCAAACTGGTTTTGTTTTATCTATTTAGATTGCAAATTTTTCAGGGTAGGGATTGTTTGTAGAACTGGCCTGAAAATGGAATGTATGTCCTGCGGAAAATGTTGAGGGAAGGGGGTGGGGAATAGCCCTGCTTCAGAATGAAAAGTAAAAACTACTTTTTTTTTTTTTTTTTTTTTTTTTTTTTATGTTTTTTGGATAATGTTGGGGGAAGGGGGTGGGAAATTGCTTTTTTTTAAAAAAAAAAAAAAAATTTTTTTTTTTTTTTTTTTTGGCCAATCAGAAATATTGAGAAATTCCCTTTCAGGAGAACCAAAGTGGATTTTTTCAGCATGTCAGGTGTCCTCTTGCAAACGTTTTTTTTTTATCAATTTCACTTTTTGTGCTCAGCCAGGAAGCTATTTCATTTTTTCCGACAAAAAATGAAAAATTTTCAGAAAATGTGAAATTTTCCCTCTGAAAATTTCATTTTTTTTCAAAAAGGCTTTTTCCATCAGAAATTCATATAGAGAAAATTTCCTACCAGCTCTGTGTGCTACTCTGTGCATATATGTTGCCCAACAGAATGGATCTGTTTAGAAGATGATGATAGTAACGTTTTCTGTGAAGAATATGAGTTACTCTGAGAAGAAAACCTGCAAAATGAATTAGTTTTGTTTTCTTCCTGTCATTCATATATATTGCTCAATGCTAGTTTTTTCATTAACTTAATGGGAATAGATTGGCACTTTTGGCATTACAGTTGCTCTATATTTGTAATTTAATATTTCAGTCAGTCATAATCACCAATTTTGAGATGGTCTCACTAGAGTATATTAAGAAAAGATGCAATATTTTCATCAGGCTACTTTAATGTGTAATAAAGTGGAGGAAAACTATGAGGTAAATGAAGCATTGGAAGAAACAGGAAAACAAAAGAACAAAGAGTGGCATATTAATGTAAAAAAATAATAATTGAAAATGAAACCATCCAGTAAAGCATAAAAGTTATCTTGCAAAGCTATTATACTAAAAAATGCTTTCAGTACTATCCGTATGATCATTAGCTTGTTTATTATCCTTGGTTATATCTTCTTCTTGCAGTTGCTATCTAACACCTAATGTTAAAGATCCTGCTTCTGGTAGTATACAAATTACATATGGAGACACACTACCAACAAAATCTTCCTAATTTTTAGTTATATTTATCTTCTTTTGTGTTAAAATCCAGTGATTCCTTTAAGTTCACTTACAAATACCCAGTCATAGAACATTCAGATTAATATATTTACATGCTAACTGAATGATTTTAAGTACACATTTCAACACAGTGTACATATGATTAATCTTAAGAAAACATAATGTATGTTTACTGTTTAGAAACTGTTATTTTCCCCTTAATTTTCTAAGTAAAGTGCAACAGGCAATTCCAAGAGACATCACTTCCCATCACCACCCCCAAAAAACAACAAAAAACCTCCAATGAAATAAAACACTAAAATATAACATACTAACAATCTACATAATTGGCAACCTTTAATTACTTATCTGTTCCCACTGAGGACTTTTAGGAACATGGTGAATGACAAAAGCAAAGCTCAAGAAGTTTTGGTAACTTCTGGAACTTGCTGGAACCCTTGGAATTGTAGCCCTGGAACAGTGTCATCGCTTATTGCTATTTTCCACACAAGGTCTGAAAGTCGTCTCGATATCTGACCACTCTCACACTGCCTGAGTCCTTCTCCATTTTGTGGCCTTCCCGCCTTTTGTGTCACAGCCATTTCTTTTTCATTTGCCACCAGCAGTGATGAGTTAACTTCAAAACAAAATATTGGGAGAAGCAGATGAAGATTTAAAGCTTCAGGTCAGATTTCAGCTGAAGTCCTCACTTTTGGAGGCTCCCTCATGATGCATCACATTCTCGTTACTTGTCCCAGCTTCCTACACTTTTGTATCACTCTGGTTAGCAGTTCTTGTTAGGTGGAGCACTGCTATAGTCAAGAAAGCAATTTTTTTTTTTTTGGTTCTGTAACTGGGTGAGAACTGAAATATACATGATATGAGAGCTTTTTAAAATTTTGTGCCAGCATTCACAGCTTTAAACTGTCACCTTAGAATCCCCTGTTAAACTTGTGCACATAATGATATTTTACCTAGACATTCTGCATCTGTTCAATTACCTCTGAATCAGCTTCTATTGTAAAACATAAATCAGATGGCTACGTGCAACTTGGGATGAATGCATTATGGACACAGAGCCGTTCCCTCATCCCTCCACAGTCAGTTCTATGTATGCTGGGCACGCCTGTGGCTTACGGGCAGTGCTCTTGGGACAATGTATTTTTCAAACATAAGCTGTCTTAAAATATTTCCAGTCTTGTTCACTGGGTGGACATACTGTTTTTTTATATTCCAAACAAAAATCCTTTGAAATCTGTCCAACCTGCAGTGCTCAGAAGGGCTTGATGTTTGAAATAACACTTGTATGAAAAATGTCAGTGATTCTGTGACTTCATAACCATTTCTCCACTATGGCATCCTTGCCTGTATAGCAAAACCTATAAAGTTCCATTCTATAGCCAAGTCAATAATGAAACTATAAGTTTCCATGCTTATGATATTTATTAATAATTACATACTTACACTATTTATCAATTGATCACAGGTTCTTTCCCAAAGTGAGATACACAGAAGTTTCTCCTATGGAACACTTATCTTTCATTATGAATTTGGCGTGATTTGTGACTGAAATATATATATATTCAATTATATCTGTACATAAAAACCATACAGTTCCACTGATTATTATAATAGCACAGCACCGAAAAATAAATCTAGCTAGATCTTTAAGCTAATAAGGTGTTATCGCATATTTACAGCACTGAGAAGGAAAAAACAGAAGAATACAAAATTAATAGAACACCTCAGAAGGCCATGGATCCATTTGACACCAGTTCAGGAACCCGAGAGCACCCCAAAAAATAGGGAGCTGGGTTGGGGATTTTATGTCCCATGTTTATGTAACATATCAGACACCCAACCATATTTTGCCAGTGATCATAACAAGATTAATACCTGCCTATTACCCAGAGGTGGCATACCACGTCTCCATGATTATGCCTATAATTATTAATTATTCATAATCTGTCACATCATAATAATTCCTATATGTGATTGCAGTCTAACTGCCTAATTACTGTCTGGTAACCAGATTGCTAACCCCCCCCGCCCCGCCCCCCAATACCCTTTTTTGCAGAATTCTGTGTTGTGCTGAATCTTTTGAGATCACTACTCTGTCTTCTCAGGATGAGAGTGCAGAATTTGACTTGGGCTAATCTTTTTGGGCCTGCAATTCTTTTAGCCAGTGTAGTGCTTTGGGGATTTTTGATTTGGATCATAAATGCTTCTGTAAACGTGAGCACCAGTATAGTTTATGCACATAAACAACCTTCCAAGAGGAGCGTGTGAAATTATTTGGTATAAAAAATAGAAAGACTGGTGGCCAGTGAGACGAACTTGATTTTTCAAAAATTAGGAAATCGGGTTGTCAGATAGAAACAAATTAGATGCTTGTACACTGATGTGAGGAGCCTAAACAGCAAAATGGAAGAACTAGAACTACTGGTGAAGAAAGATGATATAGGGATAACCAAACCTTAGTGGAATAGCAATTGTGACTGAAACACAGGTGTTCTTCAGGAGATAGAGGAATAAAGATAAAGCTGGTGGGTAGAGTTTTATATCACTAATGCAGTAGACTATAAAGAAATAAATGATGAAATGGATAAAACAGAACTGGTTTAGGTCAAAATCATTTTGGAGAAGGATTGTAAAAGAGGTTCTATCTGGCTAGTGTTAGGGATCTACTGGTGGACAGAGATTTCGTTAATATTATTAGAGAGGAAGAATTGTTACTGGAAATTGCCATTATGGGAGACTTTAACTTCCCAGATATAGATAGAGAACAAATGCTATTAATAGTGGTAGGACTTAATTATTTCTGGATGTGATAGCAGACCTATTTCTTCACCAAATAATCGCTGAACTAACAAGACGTGATGCTGTTTTACACTTAGTTTTGATAAGCAGTGAGGACATTTCAGAAGAGCTGGTTATAGAAAATAATCTTGGACAGAGTGATCATGGGGTGATTCAGTTTAAATTAAATGGAAGGATAATCAAAAACAGGTCAGTTATTAGGGATTTCAATTTCCAAAGGGCAGGCTTTGTGAAATTAAGGGAACTAGTTAGATTCATTGATTCCAAGGCCAGGAGGGACCACTGTGATCATCTAGTCTGACCTCCTGTGTACCACAGGCCATAGAATTTCCCCAGAATAATTCCTTTTGAACTAGAGCATATCTTTAAAAAAATCCAATCTTGTTTTTTTAAAATTGCCTGTGATGGAGAATCCACAAGGAATCCATAACCCTTGGTAAAGTCTTCCAATGGTTAATTACATTCACAGTCAAAAATGTACATCTTTTTTCCAGTCTGAATTTGCTAGCATCAACTTCCAGCCATTGAATTGTGTTATACCTTTCTCTGCTAGACTGAATTGCCCATTATCAAATATTTGTGCGCAATGTGGGTACCTATAGACCGTGATCAAGTCATCTCTTAATCTTCTCTTTGTTAAACTAAACAGATTGAGCTTTTTGAGTCTATCAGTATAGGGCATGGTCTTTAATAATTCTTTTGGCTCTTCTTTGAATGTTCTTCCAATTGTCAACATCTTTCCTGAAATGTGGAAGTCAGTGAAGTCAATTGGACTGAAGAGCTCAGGGATTTGAATGTGGAGGAAGCTTGAAATTTCTTTAAATCAAAGGTTCAAAAACTATCTAGAATTTGTGCCCAAAGAAAGGGGAAGCCTTGTAGGAAAGTGTTCCAGACCTAACTGGATGAATAACCACTTCAATAAATATATTATAAATAAGCAATGATCAATGAAGAAAACTACATCTTGGAGGTCAGAAAGTGTAGGGATACAGTGAGATTTGCCAAAAGACAAGCAGAGTTACACACGCCATAGGAAATTAAAACAAATAATAAAAGGATTTTTAGCTATATAAGTAAGACAAGAACAAGAAAAGAAGCAGGGCTGCTATGCAGCAAGAGTAGGGAAGAGTTTAACAATAAACTATCTATGGCCCCAAAATTAAATTAATATTATTCCTCAGTTTTCAATAAGGATGATAGTGCAGAACATGGGAGCAAAGGCAGGATGGCTAATGGGAATGATTGTATAGACATGGAAATTACCACATCCCAGGTGGAAGCAAAACTCACAGAGTTTAATATGCTCAAATCAAGAGGACTAGATAATCTCCGTCCCAGAATATCAAAAAATCTGGCACATAAGATTGCAAATCCAGTAGCAAAGGTTCTTAATCTAGCAAGTTGCGGGTGGTACCATATGATCCCCTTCTCGTATTCAGCACTGGGAAAAAATGTCCCAGTGCATTTTACAAAGGAGTTCAACTTCCTCTGAAGTATTATATATACTTGTCCAAGATCCAAGTATTATATTATAACTACTTGTCCAAGATCACACAGCAGGTCAGAGCCAGGAATCGAGTCTAGGTGTCCTAAATCCCACTTCAGTGGCCTATCGGCTGACCCATGCTGCCTTGTTCCATGGTTCATCATGTTGAAAATGGATCTTGTGTACTTAACTAGATGAGACCACCCCATACGTCCAGTCAATAATTTCTGCCCTTCAAATTATTTATACAGTAATTTCCTTGGTAGTAAGAACCACTTATTTAAAATATTGAAGGACAGACAAGTGCAATTGTGTATCTATTTAGATGTGTAATTACTGTCTTTCACACATACCACACAAGTATATTTGTTATAAAATAACCTTAAAGCCTTTCAAATCTGGGTGCCTCAATTTAGGCTCCTAAGTCCATATTTCGGTGTCTATGTAAAAGTGGTCTGACTTTTCAAAGGGTACTGCTGCTGAAAATGAGAGGGTACATGGTTAAAAATGAGACCATTTGAATTGAAAGTCTTAAATATGGATTTTGGAGCCTAAGTTTAGCAGAGTTGTCAACTTTTGCAACTTTATCATGTTAAAATCTAACAATATCTGGTGTGTTCTTCTTCTTAAGTACCTCGGTCTTCGAATCATGGGAACACACCAGAATCTCAGTTTCTATTTTTAAAAATGTGTTTGTTTATTTTAATTTATTCTATTTTATTTAATCAAGTTTCCTCTACACCTCATGGTTGTGGAAAAATGCTGGAAAATTTGAACCCTGAAGGAGAAAAAGTCAGACGGCAAATAAAAAAGAACTCCACAAGTAGTGGTGTGTGTTTGTTTGTTTTTTTTTAAATCTCATGACTATTGGAAGCCTAACTCATGATTTTTGAATATGAGCTTTGCAATATTGATTCAGGAACCTAGTCTTGGAAACATTGCTCTAAAATTTTATGTTGTTTTATTTTTATTCTAAAAGAGCTGCTAAGAGTCCTTATTTGCTCAGAGGACACTTACGGTATTTTATTTAAAAAATCTCCTTTAAGCAAATCTCAGACAAGCTGCTTTAAAATGAATAAATAAGATGGCAAAGCGGAAGCCTGATAATGTTTTAGTAAGAAATCCAAAATGGTGAGAACTGTGTGGATTTTTATTCTGTACTTTAGCCAATAAGAAACAAGCACGATCCTAAAAATATAACTTCTTCTGTATCATTGATGGCTGACCAGCTGCCAGTTTTTAAATTATTTTTTGGATCTTTATACAATAAGATGGTATCTGATTTATTTATTTTTTTTCCCCAGGAAAAAATGGTCAACTCTCCAGAAGGATGACTTTTGGCAGAACCTTCATTTGGTATCGTTATGCTTTTCTTTCTGATGCTCAGGGTTTTGCCAATGGAAAAAGAAGCATTTCATTTTCTATGTATTTTTTTTTCTGAATAAGGTAAGGGGTGATAGAAAATCCATGGTTCCTCTTTGATGGCTTTCAGTGTGAAATGATTTGGTGTTGACAATTCCTAATGACTTAATGTTAAAGCAAATGGCTGGGAGCTGAAGCTGATACTAGCTTAACCATTGGAACAATTTACCTAGGGACATGGAGGATTCTCTATCACTTAAAGTTGTAAAATCAAGACTGGACATATTATTGGAAGATGCTTTAGCTCAAGTAGAAATTATGGGCTTGATGCAGGAATTATTGAATACGGTTCTATGGCCTGTTATGCAGGAGATCAGACTAGATGCTCATAATAGTCCCTTCTGGTCTTAAAATCTGTGAATGAAGTCATACCATAAAAAAGCAACCATCAAAACTGTTAAACTTGATAGAGGTCTCAGCAGAGAGTTAGGATCAAATTATCACATCCTCCTGAAGGAGAGGCAGAATCCTCTCCTATGATGGGAATAATAATAATAAATAATAACAATACAAAGTACATGCATTCTGAGCTAAAAGCAGGGGTAATCTGGTCTATTGCCACTGGGGTAGGATTTACCCCCTTACTTCATTCTGGATTATTCTAAGTCAGGCTTCCTGCTGATTGTGAAAGGAACTACAAACTAGACTGAGTTCTGCCACTCCTTCTGGACAGTGCTGGGGGATCCCATTGTAGGGAACCAGTCTGTTTCCTTTACTGAACCTTTGCTTTATCAGTGCTGACTTTCATTATGCATCTCCTCTCTGAATAGCCTGACTTTCTGTGAGGAGAACATACAGGCTAAGCACTAATTTATTTCAACAAAATTAAACTCGTGCAGCTCACAGGTTTTCTGCCCTTTCAGTTTGTGAAAGGCAGTTCAATACAGGTAATATGCCTAGCTTTCCCCCAATGCTTTGGGGCGGGGGAAGAAACTGGAGTTTGACCCTTACATACTGCAGAATGAACACAGAATTACCCACAAGCCTTAGAAGCTGTCCATCTGGAAATAAGGCTTAGAGTGGAGAGAGGTGATAGAACCTGCACTACCACTGCCCATAATCTCCAGGGTCTGTGGATAGAGGACTTCTATCTGACTCCCTAAGTCATTTACGTAGTTCTAGTCCTTTCAGTATCTAGCACCTTTCATGAGCTCAAAATTCACAGAACAGAGAGAGTAGCCAATTTTTCATTTTGGTGGCTTGAACCAAAAAAGAAGAGAGAATTCCATTCGGGTCAATACAATACACAATGATTTTTTTATTTTTATTTTTTTTTACTTTCTTTCCAACTAAATGAAAGAGTTAAAAACAAGTTTCAGGTCAAAGGAAACATTTTTTTCAACCCAAAATGAAATATTTCATTTCTGATGTTTTTAACCTCCTTTTTATATTTTTTTAAAATAAAATTCAGTGAAATTCTGAAAAGAAAAAGCTTATTGAAAAGAAAAGTCAAAACATTTTGTTTCAGAAGTGCCAAAACAAACTGTTTCAATGTTTCCAGGTTTTTTTATTCATCCAAAATAATTAACCAAAGACCTGACCCTTGTATAACCTAACTTGTTTTGGTGAACAAATTATTCAAATGAAAAACTTCACCCAGCTTTATGTCAATATAGCCTAACCCCTCACCCGGTTTTGGCCAGGCTGCCTCTAAACCCCGCGGCGAACCCAGAGTAAGAAAAGAGGCCCATGATAGACTGCACGACCTTATTAGGGCACAGTGCTTACCACAGGAAACTTATGTGGGTTATTTCCATAGTTTTTACTGCAGAAACCGTTTCTGCAGTTTCCGCATTGTATTGTTCTTCCTAATAAGGGAAAGACAGTTTGGGCACTGTCAAGGCTGCTTCCCCACTTTGAACTTTAGGGTACAAATGTGGGGGCCTGCATGAAGACTTCTAAGCTTAACTACCAGCTTAGATCTGGTCCGCTGCCACCATTCCCTAAGCTAATTCCCTTCCTGGTAAGCCTTGAGAAACCTTTCACCAATTCCCTGGTGAATACAGATCCAAACCTCTTGGATCTTAAGACAAGGGGAAATTAACCATCCCCCTCCTTTCTCCCACCAACTCCTGGTGAATACAGATCCAAACCCCTTGGATCTTAAAACAAGGAGAAATTAACCATCCCCCCTCCTTCCTTCCACCAACTCCTGGTGAATACAGTTCCAACCCCCTTGGATCTAAAAACAAGGAAAAATCAATCAGGTTCTTAAAAAGAAGGCTTTTAATTAAAGAAAAAGGTAAAAATCATCTCTGTAAAATCAGGATGGAAAATAACTTTACAGGGTAATCAAACTTAGAGAGCTCAGAGGATTCCCCTCTAGCCTCAGGTTCAAAGTACAGCAAACAGAGATAAACACTCTAGTAAAAGGTACATTTACAAGTTGAGAAAACAAAGATAAAAACTAACACGCCTTGCCTGGCTGTTTACTTACAAGTTTGAAATATGAGAGATTTGTTTAGAAAGATGTGGAGAACCTGGATTGATGTCTGGTCCCTCTCAGTCCCAAGAGCGAACAACCACCAAAACAAAGAGCACAAACAAAAGCCTTCCCGCCCTCCCCAAGATTTGAAAGTATCTTGTCCTCTTATTGGTCCTTTGGGTCAGGTGTCAGCCAGGTTACCCGAGCTTCTTAACCCTTTACAGGTAAAAGGATTTTGGAGTCTCTGGCCAGGAGGGATTTTATAGTACTGTACACAGGAGAGCTGTTACCCTTCCCTTTATAGTTATGACACGCCGCCCAAATCACAGATAGTGTTGGACAGCCAGTTCCACACTGGCTGTGATTTCTTCCTGGAGCTCTAGGAGAAAACAGAGTTAATAAGACACATGTACCTTTAGACATACTACTGATTATATAAAAACTAACAATATGTTCCATTCCAAGAACAAATTTTAACCAGTTGACTCTGGGAAACTTTCCCGGGAGAGTGCATCAGCCACTTTGTTAGAAGCTCCTGAAATGTGTTGTATTTTAAAATCAAAATCTTGGAGAGCTAAACTCCACCGAAGAAGTTTTTTGTTATTCCCCTTGGCGGTACGAAGCCACTGTAGCGCAGCATGGTCTGTTTGTAGTTGGAAACGCCATCCCCAAACATATGGGCGTAGCTTTTCCAGCGCGTACACAATGGCATAGCATTCCTTTTCGATGATTGACCAGTGGCTTTCCCTCTCAGACAGTTTCTTGCTGAGAAACACGACAGGATGGAATTCTTGATTCGGTCCTTCCTGCATTAAAACTGCTCCCACGCCTCGCTCGGATGCATCTGTGGTTACTAGGAACGATTTGTCAAAGTCTGGGGCCCTTAGCACAGGGTCAGACACGAGCGTCGCCTTAAGCTGGTTAAAGGCCCTTTGACACTCATCAGTCCACTGAACTGCATTTGGCTGTTTCTTTCTGGTTAGGTTTGTCAGCGGGGCGGCGATTTGGCTGTAGTGTGGTACAAATCGCCTATAATATCCGGCCAAGCCTAAGAAGGATTGGACCTGTTTCTTTGACTTTGGAACCGGCCACTTTTGGATAGCATCCACTTTGGCCTGTAGGGGATTTATAGTTCCTTGACCCACCTGGTGCCCCAGGTACATCACTCTGTTTTGGCCTATTTGACACTTTTTAGCCTTAACAGTTAGTCCTGCCTGCCGGATGCGCTCAAAGACTTTTTCCAGGTGCTCCAGGTGTTCTGTCCATGAATCAGAAAAAATGGCCACAGCATCGAGGTAGGCAACTGCAGATTCTCCCAATCTCGCTAGGAGACCATCTACAAGTCTTTGGAAGGTGGCGGGTGCATTTCGCAACCCGAAAGGGAGTACATTGAATTCATACACCCCTGCCTGGGTGACGAAGGCTGACCTTTCCTTAGCGGGTTCATCTAGTGGTACTTGCCAGTACCCTTTTGTTAAGTCTAAAGTAGAGATGAATTGGGCATGTCCCAATTTCTCCAATAGCTCATCTGTGCGTGGCATTGGATAGTTGTCAGGACGAGTTACAGCATTTAGCTTACGGTAGTCCACGCAAAAGCGTATTTCCCCATCTGGTTTGGGAACTAGAACCACTGGAGATGCCCATGCACTGTTAGAGGGGCGGATTATACCCATCTGTAGCATGTCCTGGATCTCCCTTTGTATAGCAGTTTGGGCATGAGGTGACTCCCAGTAGGGTGGGGTTCTAATTGGGTGAGCATTACCTATGTCAATGGAGTGGTATGCCCGTTCGGTCCGTCCTGGAGTGGCTGAGAAAATTGGTGCAAAGCTTGTGCACAGCTCCTTGATCTGCTGTCACTGCAGACGTCCAAGGGTCGTGGAGAGGTTCACCTCTTCCACGCCACCATCCTTTTTTCCTTCGTAGTAGATACCTTCAGGCCACTCCGCGTCATCTGTTTCCTGGGCTGTAAACTGGCAAATGTTTAATTCTCTGGAATAAAAGGGCTTAAGAGAATTAACATGGTATACCTTAGGCTTTATGTTGGAGGTGGGGGAGGCTATGAGATAGTTAACAGCTCCTAGGCGCTCCTGGACCGTGAATGGTCCTTCCCACGACGCTTCCATTTTATGGGCCTGGAGCGCCTTTAAGACCATGACTTGGTCTCCTACTTTGAAGGACCGTTCTCTGGAATGTTTATCATACCAGGCCTTTTGCTCTTCCTGAGCATCCTTTAGGTTTTCTTTAGCAAGGGCTAAAGAGTGTCGGAGGGTGCTTTGTAGGTTTCTTACAAAGTCTAGAATGTTAGTTCCTGGAGAAGGTGTAAACCCCTCCCATTGCTGCTTCACCAACTGTAATGGCCCCTTAACCTCGCGGCCATACACAAGTTCAAATGGTGAAAACCCTAAACTGGGATGTGGTACAGCCCTGTAGGCAAAAAGCAACTGCTGCAACACTAGGTCCCAATCATTGGAGTGTTCATTTACGAATTTACGTATCATGGCCCCCAAAGTTCCATTAAACCTTTCCACCAGGCCATTGGTTTGATGGTGATAAGGGGTGGCAACCAAGTGATTCACCCCATGAGTTTCCCACAGGTTTTTCATGGTCCCTGCCAGGAAATTAGTTCTCAAATCTGTAAGGATGTCGGAGGGCCAACCTAACCTGGCAAAAATGTCTGCTAATGCCTGGCACACACTTTTAGCCCTGGTGTTGCTTAAGGGTACAGCTTCCGGCCATCGGGTAGCAAAATCCATGAAAGTCAGTACGTACTGCTTTCCTCTGGGTGTCTTCTTTGGGAAAGGACCCAGAATATCCACAGCTACTCGCTGAAATGGGACCTCAATTATGGGTAGTGGCTGGAGAGGGGCTTTAACCTGGTCTTGGGGCTTTCCCACTCGTTGGCACACCTCACAAGACCGGACATAATTAGCAACGTCCTTGCCCATTCCCTCCCAGTGGAAGGACTTCCCCAACCGGTCTTTGGTTCTGTTCACCCCAGAATGGCCACTGGGATGATCATGGGCTAAGCTCAAGAGCTTTACCCGATACTTAGTGGGAACTACCAACTGTCTTTGAGGATGCCAGTCTTCCTGGTGCCCACCAGAAAGAGTCTCCTTGTATAAAAGTCCTTGTTCTACAACAAACCGGGATCGGTTAGAAGAACTGAGAGGTGGTGGGGTGCTCCATGCCGCCGCCCAAGCTTTCTGAAGGCTGTCATCTGCTTCCTGCTCGGCCTGGAACTGTTCCCTTGATGCTGGAGACATCAGTTCCTCCTTGGACTGTGGACTGGGGCTTGGTCCCTCTGGAAGCGATGCAGGTGCTGGGGCTGTTTCCATTGACTGTGAACCGCTGTCCGCTGGTGCACTATGTGGTATTTCAGGCTCTGGCTGAGCCTCTTGGGTAGGGTTATCTGCTGCTTCCGCCAGTTCAGGCTCGCTGGTGCCCTCTGGCATTGGAGTTGTAGACGGGTTTGCAAGCGCTGGACTCAGTGCTGGCAATGGTTCTGGTGCTGTCTGCGTTGCCAGTTCCGGTTCTGGGACTGGCTTTGGCTGGGCCTCTGGGATTGGATCCACTATGGCTGTTGCAGTCGTTGGCAGGGGATCCGGTTCCACCACCTTTGTTTGGGTCTCTGGTAACACAGACGGGGCCCTGGTGGACGGCTCAGGAACAGGGATGGGGGTGAAAGCTTGCTTAGCCTGGCTGCGGGTGACTATTCCCACCCTCTTGGCTAGCTTCACATGGTTGGCCAAGTCTTCCCCCAGCAGCATGGGGATGGGATAATTGTCATAGACTGCAAAAGTCCACATTCCTGACCAGCCCTTGTACTGGACATGCAACTTGGCTGTAGGCAAGGTTACAGACTGTGACACGAAGGGTTGAATTGTCACTGTAGCCTCCGGGTTGATGAGTTTGGGGTCCACTAGGGATTGGTGGATAGTTGACACTTGTGCCCCAGTGTCCCTCCAAGCGATAACCTTCTTTCCGCCCACTCTCAAGGTTTCCCTTCGCTCCGAGGGTATGAGAGAGGCATCTGGGTCTGGGGATCTTTGGTGTGATTGGGGTGTAATGAACTGTAATCGGTTGGGGTTCTTGGGGCAGTGAGCCTTTATATGTCCCAGTTCATTACATTTAAAACATCGCCCTGCTAAGGTATCACCGGGGCGATGTTGGTTGGTGGAGACTGGTGGGGTGGGGTGAGAAGGCGTCTGGGGTTTCCCTTGGGATGTGGGTGGGGCCTTGGGTTGTCCCTGGTGGTAAGGTTTGTTTCGGCTTGCCCCTTCTGGTATTCGCTCCAACTGCTACTAGTTTTTTTCTTTTCTGCCACCTCCACCCATTTGGCTCCAATCTCCCCCACCTCGGTTACAGTTTTGGGCTTCCTATCTAGGATGTACCTTTCTATTTCCTCAGGAACACCCTCTAAAAACTGCTCCATTTTTACTAGGGAAACCAGATCTTCCAGAGATTTAACATTTGCTCCTGATACCCAGGCATCACAATTTTTGTCAATGTGGTAGGCATGCCGGGTAAATGACACGTCTGGTTTCCACCTTAGGGCTCTGAACCGCCGACGGGCATGCTCGGGTGTTAGCCCCATTCTGAGTCTGGCCTTGTTTTTAAAAAGTTCATAACTGTTCATGTGTTCCTTAGGCATTTCAGCCGCCACCTCTGCTAAGGGTCCACTGAGCTGCGGCCTCAGCTCTACCATGTACTGGTCTGGAGTGATGCTGTATCCAAGGCAGGCCCTTTCAAAATTTTCTAAGAAGGCCTCAGTATCATCGCCTGCCTTGTAGGTGGGGAATTTTCTGGGATGGGAAGTGGTACCTGGAGAGGGGTTGTTAGGATTGGCTGTTGTATCCGGCCTAGCCCTTGCTAATTCCAGTTCATGCTTCCTTTCTTTTTCTCTCTCCTTCATCTCTTTTTCTTTCAGCTCCATCTCTTTTTCTTTCAGCTCCATCTCTCTCTTGTGGGCCTCCTCTTTGGCTTTCTCTTCTCTTTCTCTCAGCTCCATCTCTCTCTTGTGGGCCTCCTCTTTGGCTTTTTCTTCTTTTGTAGTCATTTTCCTGTTTTCTTGTGCTGGGTCACACCCCTCTGCAGTTGACTGAAACTGGGATGCACTCAGCTCAGGCTGCTGCTGAGTTAACAGAGACTTTCTAACTAACTACTCCCGAGGATGTAAAAAGAAAAAAAAACAATTCAGCTTGTAAATTCCTTTTACCAGTTGTTTGCTCATTAATTGAACCCTTCTCTTAACAAAGGCTCTTGTTAAAAAAACTTAACACCTCTGCCTTCAGGCAAGGAGAGATAAGATATGCATCTACCTTCAGCTCTGCTTTCCAAGCAGCTAGAAGGAAAAAAAAATCTTACTGGCTTTTGGGTTTAAAATGAATCCCACCGCTATGCCACCATGTCAAGGCTGCTTCCCCACTTTGAACTTTAGGATACAAATGTGGGGGCCTGCATGAAGACTTCTAAGCTTAACTACCAGCTTAGATCTGGTCCACTGCCACCATTCCCTAAGCTAATTCCCTTCCCTGGGAAGCCTTGAGAAACCTTTCACCAATTCCCTGGTGAATACAGATCCAAACCTCTTGGATCTTAAAACAAGGAGAAATTAACCATCCCCCCTCCTTCCTTCCACCAACTCCTGGTGAATACAGTTCCAACCCCCTTGGATCTAAAAACAAGGAAAAATCAATTAGGTTCTTAAAAAGAAGGCATTTAATTAAAGAAAAAGGTAAAACTCATCTCTGTAAAATCAGTATGGAAAATAACTTTACAGGGTAATCAAACTTAAAGAGCTCAGAGGATTCCCCTCTAGCCTCAGGTTCAAAGTACAGCAAACAGAGATAAACACTCTAGTAAAAGGTACATTTACAAGTTGAGAAAACAAAGATAAAAACTAGCACGCCTTGCCTGGCTGTTTACTTACAAGTTTGAAATATGAGAGACTTGTTTAGAAAGATGTGGAGAACCTGGATTGATGTCTGGTCCCTCTCAGTCCCAAGAGCGAACAACCACCAAAACAAAGAGCACAAACAAAAGCCTTCCCGCCCTCCCCAAGATTTGAAAGTATCTTGTCCTCTTATTGGTCCTTTGGGTCAGGTGTCAGCCAGGTTACCCGAGCTTCTTAACCCTTTACAGGTAAAAGGATTTTGGAGTCTCTGGCCAGGAGGGATTTTATAGTACTGTACACAGGAGAGCTGTTACCCTTCCCTTTATAGTTATGACAGGCACTAAGAAGCCAATCAATGCGTGCCACACTTACCTTCTGTACTATATACTTAGTCGTCCCTGTATAGCAATCAGAGGTGTCCCGAAACGATTCAACATCACTACCAGTCCAGGTCTGATCAACCAGGACTTGACCCTCCAGGTCTCGAATCCAGCCCGAGTGCGTGTCGTGTTGCCGGTTGAATTCACTATGTATATGCTCTCCCATCTGGCTGTCATTTGCATGGTCGTAAGTAACTACCTAGACAGAATTTTCTGTTTGCTTTGTTTTTGCTTATCTCCCCATTGTGTTTTCGTTGGGGGGGGGGGAGGTTTTTGTTTTTCTTACGTGCTTCCCCTCCCTTGCCTTACTTGTTTAAATTTAGTTATATAGTATTGTAGTTGTAGTTGTTTGATAAGGTATCGTGGCATTAATAATTGTTATACTTACCATCCTATAATAAAATTGAGTTGTATCCAGTTCTCCTCGTCCCGGGTCATTCAACTCAGTCCTTCACCGAGAATCCCTAAAAGAACCCCTAGCCCCAATTGGGCAGAACACTTTACTTAAAAATACAATGACATCATAAAAGGAATATAAACACTTACAAATTATAACTAAAATTGAAGGTACAGTCATGTAGTTTTCACCTGCAGGGTGGTGATGAGCTTGAGTATATATCAAATTGACCTATGATTGATATAGATAGATAAAACATCTGTACGTCAAGATGTTGCTGTTATTACTGCAAATATGGTTCATTTTAGCATGTTTTGTAAACATACATATTTAAAATAGAATGTGCTCTGTATTCTTCATAAATATTTGCTTGCTATGGGGTCTCTTCTCTCAGTATAAAAGGATACGTCCATTAGTGTTAAAGCCACACTTTTAATGGAAACACATATAGGATATGGAAAACATTTGGAGTTATATTTTGGATATAACTGAAATTGCATTGCTGCTATTTGTTTTTCATATTATAAAAGTTGACCAGTTTTGTAAAGTTTGGTATAAATTGCAATGGGCAATAAGTGTTTTGTTTATAATTTTGTTTTTGTATTATCCTCAGAAAGAAACGTTGGAAAATGAAGGTATCAGTAAAGTCCAAACATTGGATACCAGTTCTTTTGACAAGAAAATGACCAATCTACAGCGTATAGTCTGAACATAAATTAGGGGACATTTTTAATTAAAAGAACCCTGAAGAATCAATATTATGAAAGTGATTTGATCATCTGAACTTGTCATGGAGGAAACCAATCAGCTGCAAACAAACACTCTTCTTCAGATATCTGTGTGACTAAGAGCAGTTTGTTCCGTATCAATTTGAAAACCACCAACATGACCCGCTATAGAAGATATTTTCTCATTTCTTGGAGGTGCTCCATGATGTGTATTTTCTTGATTGGCTCCATCTGTTTTCTAGGGATATATTTGTTTTTCATTCCTAAGACTTTTAATTACTTTGCTGTTTTAGCAAAAATCAAAGTTAAAGAAAACATTGATTTGAGTTTAATGGAAAGATCTGCATTTCCTGCCAAAGAATATGACAAACCTGAGACAGCAAAAAAAACCATTTCCTTCAGAAGCAATGTTTCCAGCTTCAAACAATTCTTACTAAACAGGAAGGTAGGGGGACTAACTGTAAATGCGGCACCATTTGCTAGTGAACTCAATTACATTCAATCCTTTAGGTTTGTTATTAATGAAAGAGATATATGTAATGAAATAACTCCTTTTTTAATACTATTAATAGCAACCAAAGCTGATGAAAAGCAGCACAGGGAAGCCATCAGGAAAACCTGGGGAAATGAATCGGTGGTTCCAGGAATAAAGGTTGTTCGCTTATTTATGTTGGGTGTTAACAGCAAAGAGCAAAATGAAGCCCTACTGAGGGAAAGCAGTCAATATCATGACATCATTCAACAAGACTTTTTGGACACCTACAAGAACCTAACTCTTAAAACCATAATGGGCTTGAAGTGGGTTGCCACCTACTGTGGTGGTGCAAATTTTGTCATGAAAACAGACAGTGATGTTTTTGTTAATACAGAATATTTAATACAAAGGCTCCTAAGACCACTTATGCCTCCTCCACAGTATTATTTCACTGGCTACCTTTTAAGAAATGGCCAGCCTCATCGAAATAATGAAAGCAAATGGTACATGCCAAAGGAAGTCTACTCAGCTGAGCGCTACCCTGATTTTTGTTCAGGAACTGGGTATGTTTTATCTGGAACCCTGGCTTCAAAAATTGTCAATGCATCTTTAAAAGTCAAGTATATATACTTGGAAGATATTTATGTAGCTCTTTGTCTCAAACAAGAGGGAATTGATATGGTACCCCCACCTAAAAACGATTTGTTTAATCTATATAAAGTCCCATTTTCTCCTTGTACATACAACAGACTGATTACCTCCCATGGAATTTATCCAAATGAACAGATAACATACTGGGAAACATTGCAAAGTAACAAATATGTCTGTGGTAAATAAAGCAAATGTATGGCAGAGATTGTCTGAGATTACAATATTGGCTTCTACAGTATTTCAGCCTTACCATTGCTGAATAAAAACAATGAGGAGTCTGGTGGCACCTTAAAGACTAATAGATTTATTTGGGCATAAGCTTTCATGGGTAATCCCCCACACTTCTTCAGATGCATGAAGTGAAAATTACAGATAGAGGCATAAATATATTGGCACATGAAGAGAAGGGAGTTACCTTACAAGTGGAGAACCAGTGTTGAGAAGGCCAATTCAGTCAGGGTGAATGTGGTCCACTCCCAATAACTGATGAGGAGGTGTCAATACCAAGAGAGAGAAATTTTTTTGTGTCGTGAGCCAGCCACTCCCAGTCCCTATTCAAGCCAAAATTGATGGTGTTAAGTTTGCAAATGAATTGTAGCTCTGCAGTTTCTCTTTGAAGTCTGTTTTTGAAGTTTTTTGTTGTTGAAGGATGGCTACTTTTAAATCTGTTATTGAATGTCCAGGGAGATTGAAGTGTTCTCCTACTGGCTTTTGTATGTTATCATTCCTGATGTCTGATTTGTGTCCATTTATTCTTTTATTTAGAGACTGTCCGGTTTGACCAATGTACATGGTAGAGGGGCATTGCTGGTACATGCTGGCATATATCACATTAGTGGATGTGCAGGTGAATGAGCCCCTGATGGTGTGGCTGATGTGGTTGAGTCCTATGATGGTGTCTCTAGAATAGATATGGGGACAGAGTTCACCATGAACCTTCTATGGAGGAAGAGACAGACTTGACACAATATCCTTCATTAAGGTTTCAATTTAATGTATATTTACAAAAAGAAACTTTTTTTATACTGAAGTTGTATTTTACCCCACAGAACAACTTCAGCATAAGTACTGTTTTGGTATAAATGTGATTGAACTTTGCAATGATTTGGAACTTTTATTCTACTTCACTTCAAAATGAGTTTCAAATAAAGGAATTAAATAAGTGAATTCTCTTTTATTTCCTAACACATTATAGTTTACTCATGTACTAGCATCTTGTGCTACCTTCTCGTCCCTTGATAATTACCTGTATTTGATTTTTAAACCAAAAGATGCAACAACCGTGGCTACTTTCCTTCTCTACAGAAATAGAGGAAAATTATCGTGTATTCCCTTAGCTGCTTCTGCAGAGGACAGTTTGAGTCCTTCTTTCACATCTTTTTTTCCAAGCTTTGGCTACGTTCTCCTCTTGGGTGCATTCCAGAGCAGGGCAAGTTCAAACAAAATGAGTCCAATGCAGTCATGCAATTGGGTTTCAGTCTGCAGGACCTAAGATTCAGCATGATGATCTCTATTCACCTGCTCCAAACTCTTATATTTTGGGGAATTGAGTTCTGCAAGGACTGATGAAGGAACAGAGTAAGTAATTGATGTATGTGTTTATTGTGTGGAATAGCGGATGGTGTGTGTCCCTTTCACTGGGTGAGGGGAAAACCTGCCACCTACCTATTGGTGCTGGAAAGACTGCAAAAGTGGGAGGTCAAATTTGAGCCACATTGCAATGCCATGGAACAGGTCACAATACCCATGCTTCAATGCTCCTTGCTCAAATTTGGCCTACCCATCCCTCCATTATGCCAGCAGCAAAGGGTGTCTGTGCTATGATGCCACACAGCTCTAACCAGGGGCCAAGAGAGAATCTTAGCCCTCAGCTCAATAAAAAGAAGCAACAAACTACAAGTCAAAAACTAGTCAACAAGCAACTCACAAGCCAATTAAGCTAAACACAAGACCAATTTCTGTGTTTTTTTCCACGGGTTTGCCATGTCTGGGACTGGGCCTTAGAACTGGTGGAGTGGAGGAAGGAGTTGGGGAGACATCTGACAAGGAGCAAGGGTATAGGGGGAGAGTTGGGACTGGCTGGGCAAAGAGACTGGGATGAGGGGAGAGGGCACTGCGTTTGGATGAAGAGCCTAGGGAGTGGGATTGGGACTGGAAACCAGTGATGATGGGGAACGTGGGTAGGGCAATTGGAAGCAGGATTGGGGAAAGAACCAGATCAGAGGAGAAGCTGTGAAGAGGAAAACTGACTGGCTGGGCAAGGAGACTGGGGCTAAGGAGTTCTGGGGAGGCAGCTTCTAAATCTGCCCTCTACTGAGAATGCCCAGCCACTGATATTGGGGAGCTCAAGGCTCAATTTAGGCTTGTTAGCCTGTGGGCTTACCTGTACACATCTTCCTGATTTCACCTGAACTTCATCCTATGAAGCTCTTACAGGACTCCATGTTCATACCTCCCATTTCTGGGTGGTGGTTGTTCTCCCTCATCCCCCATGCTCCCAAGAATGCCTTTATTATTATTATTATGTATCTATTTATTATACTGCCCACATACTAGAGCTTTAATTATTTTAAAAGAAAGAAGTCTTCAAGGCTTTGTGTGGAGAACTAATCCTTTCTATGAAGTCTGTTCAAGCATCTCTCATTCCTTAATGCCTTGTTCTGTAAAATAATGGTTCTTTGCTTTGTGACTATCCAAATGTCTTTGTGTGTGTGTGTGTGTGTGTATATATATATATATATTTAAGCCTTTGAAAACTGGAAAGTAAAAGTACCTTTTTAATGTCAATACTTTTTTTAAATACTTAATTTTAATAACATTTGTAGTATTTAAATAATAATGCACAGGCTTTACTCAAATTATTTATAGTGAGAGATCAACTGCTATTGAAATACAGCCATCTCTTGGGTGGAGCACAGGACCAGTATAAAAGCCCAAAGCAATACTGAGCAACAAAGCACACACCTACAAATAAATAAGATGATAAATATTATTCTTATAAAACCTTTTACAAGGCTAATGTTTGCTTTATTTCTAAGGGCTTTGGGCCTGAATCTTCACTGCCCTGTGAGGTTATTTACACCTGTGGGATGTGGATGCAAAGCCCTTTACACCTACTTTGCAGAGGTAGATAAGACTACACAAGGTGCAAGGCAGTAGAGAATCGGACCATCTGGTGAGCCTGCTGCAAATTAAGCACCATTTTTCTCACATCTTATTTCTTTGTCAAATGGTAAAAAAGAAAATGTAAAACATATCAAATCCGTACGTTACTCAGTCATTGCATAATAGTCAGATTCAAGAAAATGTATCCAGCTGGTATTGACTAATGAGAATTAATGGCAGGATGTTTCTGCAAATAATACAGATTAAATTTGTCAGAAACTTGCTTCTCCAGCCTCCAGAGCAGCCTAGGGATCAAGGGTGGCTTAAAGTTGCTTTAGCCCCCCCGCCACTCCATCCCCCCATGTTTTCCTGTCTGCAAGTTCTGTGTGGTGCATTAGACATGCAGTGCTGAATCTCACTTTGAAGAACAATCTCAAAAGGGTGCTAATGGTTCAGTATTTGTTATTATTGACTGAATCAAAAAGTTTTATTTGATATAAAAGATTCCAAATAGTAGCTCCATTTTATGATGTTCATATTCAAGCTATTTGTTCTATTGTGCAGGTTTTTCCCCATAATCCTATATCCTAGCTGTGGCTCACATATTCAAAAAGTCTAATGCCTGAAATACCTGAATGAATGCTTGAAATGTATCCTCCTTGAGCGAGTGATGTTAAGTGAGTGTTTTATTTCACTTGCTGGAAAAAGGAAATTACCAAGCATACCAAAACAAAACCCAGTGTGTCCTTTTTGTGTTTCTTTGTAAACTCACTTAAACATGCATACCCCAATTCTCGGGTCTGTGAGTGGAAGTATGAACTAAGGAGTAGGAAGCTAGGGAAATGGCTTCACACACATTTTTCACTTCTCCAACCCCAGGCCAGCCTCTGGACCACTCCAAATTCTGCCAGACTGAATGTGGAAATTAAGCAGTTTAGTTTTCATTATTCAGCCTTCACTTTTCCTTAGTGTTTTATTACTTATGAATTGCTGCTAATTTATTTAATGTAGCTAGTTGACATAACTAATTAATTAGTTGTGATTAGTGAGTACTAAACCAGTTTTCTATTAATTTTTCAAAGAATAAGCCAGGCTTTGTTTGGGAATACAGCTGGATATGAGGATGTGCTCAGTCCTTGTATAATTTTCAAAGATTAGTTATGTCAGCTAGTTACACTGAGTAAAGAGGCAGTAAATAAGTTAATTTTTCATTACTAAATAGTGATGAAAATAATGCAAGTTAAACAAGTATCATTTACATTACTCAGTTGGCAAATCAGTGTGAGTGACCACTCAGACCTACTCGTGTGTTATGCTGGAATATTGGTATGCACTGTTAGAAACTGAGGCAGAATAAACTATTTTTCAGAAAACTTGACAGTAGGATTTGGCAAATTCATGTTAGTGTACATGGATGCTGCTGCTGTCTGCAGCCATGTATATGAAGAACATACCACACACAAGGTAGGAGTACACAAGCAGAACAGGCACACCGCTATTATGCTGGAATGTATCCCTTCAGAGTTATGATAGGGGGATGCTGTTGTGACCCATGGACCTCTTGATTCCAATTGCCAGATATGATAATCTTCGGAAGTTTAAGAGCTGCAAGACATGATAACCTGTCCCACAGGGTGGTGCCTTTTTAGGTGTGGGTATTAGGACTAAAGCCCCAAGACTCCTCTCCCTCCAGGACAGCAGTCCCTAGCCCCACCACCCCGCCACAGGACAGAAGCCCCTAACCCCACCACAGGACAGAAGACCCTAGCCCCACCACCTTAACTGTAAAAAAGCCGCATGTGGCTCATTAGCCGCAGTTTGGCCACACCTGGTATATAGGGATTTGGGAACCCCAAAGGGGGTCATGTGAGCTCTCTAATGAAATCCTGTGTCATACTGGTCCCTTTATTCATTGTAAGATGTATGTACAGGTGATATTTAAGGAGTTGTGTGTCTGTACAAAAAAATAGTTCTTAAAGCATGTAAAGTGACCTATCGTAGAAGGGTTCCCCCCAACAGGAGGTTTAAAAACAAAAGTTTGTCTCTCTGGTTACATGTAAATGAAGTACTATATGATTCGCAATGAAGGCCCATTCACTTACTTATGGAGGGATAGGAAATCAATGTGAAAGAAGCATATAGGAAAAAAACAAGCCCATAGGGGAGTTGTGTGTTTTGTAAACTAAAACATTGGCTTGGGAAAATATTTGCCCAGGGTTCAGAAGAACCCCAGGTTATTCCTTCAGTGTGAGAGGACAAGCTGTAAGTGGGCTTGATCTTATGAAAAGGGATATTTGCCTGAAAAAGCTGGAGAAAGAACTTGATGTAAGCTTTCTTGTAGGAGATAGGGGAATGACTTGTTAGTTAGCTTTCCTCTCCAGAAAGCAGGTTATGATTTTGTTTTATATATAACCGTTTGTTTCCCCTGTTCTTACGCACTATCACTTGAATCTCTGTACTTTGAGAATAAACTTATTCTTGTTTTCATTGTAAGTATATCTGTGTTGTGTGTTCAGCAAAGTCATGTTCTAAGGCAGTGGTTCTTAAAGCCAGTCCGCCGTTTGTTTGGGGAAAACCCCTGGCGGGCCGGGCCGGTTTGTTTACCTGCTGTGTCTGCAGGTTCGGCTGTCCGTGGTTCACCGCTCCAGGACAATGGGGGCTGCGGGAAGCGGCGCAGGCCGAGGGACATGCTGGCTGCCCTTCCCACATTCCCCATTGACCTGGAGAGGCGAACCGCGGCCAGTAGAAGCCGCGATCAGCTGAACCTGCAGACGCGGCAGGTAAACAAACTGGCCCGGCCTGCCAGGGGCTTTCCCTGAACAAGCGGCGGACTGTCTTTGAGAACCACTGCTCTAAAGGTATAACTAGTACCTGTAACTAGGCCTAGCAATTCTGTGAGTGTTCAGTGGATAAGGGGCTGGACACTGGAAGGGTCGGTTGAAAGACTTGGGGGTGTCTGTGTGCCCATCGCTAACCTGTACAGAGAAATGGAGGCCTGTAGAAGGCAGTGCTTGTGTTCCCAGGGGCTGGTGCTTTCAGGGAGCTGATCCACAGCAGGCACAGATAAGACTTCCTCACACGAGGGGTGGAGAGCGATGAGGTGCTTCACAACCCTGGGCCCTCTTGGAAGTGTCACAAATGTATAATAAAGGAGAAGAAAATAAATATCCACATAATATATAATATTATAAATAAATATCCACATAACTAAAGGAGGAGATAACGCTTAACAAGGTAAAATGTCTATGTAAGTCAGTTACTTTGAGCCTCCAACCAGCCAAAAATATAAGACATTAGCTGCTAGTCATAGCAATGCTTAGGAGCCAGTACACCAATTACTGGAAGAAGCAACTGGCTGGGTTAATTGTGAAATTATAGAAAATCAGGTCTGACTGTCTGGAAAGCAGAGATGATAGCAGGAAGGAATCACATGTGCACACACCTATGGTGTCATGACTGAGAGGTAAAGATCAATCATGGATGGTACAAACTGCACCTGGCTAAAGAGTGAAGAGCCCAGAGGATTTCTAGCAGGATCATTGTGCCCTGCGGGAGTTGTAGACAAATGTGGCACCTTCTGTCAAGGAGCTGAATGCTCTTTCCTATTCTGCTGTGTGTGGAGCAGGACAGAAGACAAACCCAGTGCCCCCCATTATCATCCTCTATATGGAAAGAGAGGCAAAATAAAATGTTTTAATTGTGTTTAAGATTACATAGAAGGAAATGTGCCTTTTGCCTTGTGCACCACAATGGGGAAGAGGAAAGAAGTGTTGCCAAATTACATGATTTTATTAAGGACCTCATGATTTGGAATGTTTTCCTCATAGTCTCAGCTGCTGGAGTTGAACTGTTTGAAAATCTCAGCTTTAATTTTCATAGAAAAGGGTAGTGTCTATCCCTCGTGATTGCAGCAAAAAGTTTGGAAACATAAACTGAGTACACCCTAAAGGCTCAGGAACCAGAAGGAAAATTAAAGAAAAACCTAAAAATGATTATTTTTTAAAAATCTCAATATTTCATGATTTATGATTGAATGTTTGTGGTTGACATTACTAGGAAAGCAATTTGTTTTTGCTATGGGCTCAGTGCACTGAGTGCAATGTTTAGTTCATATGGCTTATCAGTGAAGAGTATGCCTGTACTCCATAAACTACTAGTACCCTGCTTTCTTTATAAAAAGACAGCCATCCACCAGGTGAGTGTTAGTCTTTCAGGTGGGCCAATAGCTAGAAAGGGGCAAATTCCAAACTCCTGGATACTTATGCATATTTTTCCAAACCTTGCAGGTCTTGGAATCCAGACTGTATATCAGGCTAGCTAACGAGATTTCCTATATCTTTAGTTTTCATTCAGATCCAAATGATGAAAACTGGTTGGAAACGGGAATTTCTATTCTGTGGGAAATTCCAACATTTAAAATCAAATAAATAAATCACATTGTGCAGAAGTATTCTAAATAAAATTCCAAAAAGCTTTTTGATTCAAAATCATCAAAAAGTTTTGGATCCATAGTGTTGATTTCATTGACCAAGTTTCAGCTTGTATATTAACATTTTAAATAGAAAATATGATATATAATAAAAATATAATATTTTGCATAATATCAAAATGAACTGAATCAAAACAACTCTATCAAAATGAAATGTTATGTTATGAATATTTCCTGTTGAAAAATTCCATCTAATTTGACACATTCCCATAAAATTTTTTAATTTTGACAAAACCCATGTTTTGTTTGTTTTTGACCAGCTCTACAAAATACCATTTAAATAACTTTCATTTTTTTGTACTTATGAAAAAGAGCAAAAAGCACATTGAAATGAAAAACGATGCTGTGATTTTTAGTTTTAATTTATTTTGATTTTGATCTTCAAAAATAGATCAGATTTGGTTCAAGTGTTTAGCAAAGGTTCCAGATCTTATTTTATCAGAATGTGTTTCTCCCATTTCTAGTAATGATCTTATAATGCTTCAATGTGCATTACTGGGCATATAGTATGATATACTGACTTCAAAAATTGCCCTTATGCCATTGATAAAGCTAGAAATATCTCATTTTTCCATATTACTTAGCCATATTTCTTGTCTAATACAGCTATATTTGTCTGTGTTGTTTTTTTCTTTGATTGTTATATTTCCCATTCAACCTTCCCACATGTCATGGCAGTGATTTTCCAAAGTCTGGAGAACCTGCTTGTAAATCACTTAAAAAAATTCTCTAAAGAAATATTTTCTCCTACCAATATACATCCTTTTTTTCCTCCCTCTTCCCCCTCCTCCCTCCCCCCCACTTATTTGAAATCTTGCAAACCGTTTAAAGAAAGTAGGTTAGTTACAGAAAGGATTGTGATGACCGCTAAAGGTTACAAATATATATATATATATATTGGCTTAGCATATTCTTGGGACATCTCAAGGTACATCTCTCTGTACAAGAAGGAAGAAGTGGAGCTTAGTGTGGCAAATATATTGTATATAAACTAAGAAGAGAGAAATTTGCTTATTTCTAAAAGTATACTAGACCAATGAAGTTAACAAAGCTCCAAATACCCAGAGAAATCACATTATGAAAAGTTGGCAAAAAGTGAATGTACCAATGGGAGATAAGAGGACTCTAGTGTACGCATAAAATGCATGATGCATTTTTTAAGTATATATTTTTATAGTTTAGTGTTATTGAATGGGAAAGAGTTATGCAGACACAACTGATTACAAACTCAGGGGGAAATTGTTTCCTATCTGTACTACAGAAAGATTTTAAATTACTACATTAAGGTATTTCAGGTTATGTGACTTTGCTAACTCCTTTTGTGTTTTTTTATATCAAGAAGTAAGCTGAAGTTGCTTGCTAGGGAATATTGCCATTGATTTCAGTAGGAAACTTGACACAGTTAATCATGAAAAACTGCTTCTAAAACTATATAATTACAAGATTGGACAGGTCCAGTCATCATATGTCTAGTAATATCTGTTCAATAAGAAAATGTGTTATAAATTTTCTGGCAGCTGCTTTGGGTGAATAATTTTTCACTCCTATAGTCTCTCAGCAGTCCGTTTTTAACACTTGGTTATTTACTGCATGTTTGTGCATTTAAAATTCACCAAAGAGAAATGTCCTTGCATTACTTTTTTTTTTCTTTGTAAAGAGAAAAGTGCATATAGAAGAAAAAAGATGAATTTATGGAGTGATTTTTAGGATGAGGCAACAAAGTTGGAAGAATATTTAGCAAAATATTGTATATGAAACTAAGGAAAAGGTAAAAGTATTGGGCTATTCAAAAACTCTCATCTAACTCTAAATCTTTGCACAGAATTATTCCTGTAAGTAAGGGACAGTTGTCTTCTTTATATTAAATGTCTAATGACTACTCTCTAATATTGACTGCAGAGGAATATTATTGTTGGTCCTCCATGGCCAAAAAGATTTTATTAAAACTTTTGTATAGTGCATAGACGAATCCTCATTTAATATAAATTAAAAATGAAGGACTTTTGGGGTTGTCTACATAGTGTGGAAATGTGCACTAGAATGGTGTGAATTAGCACACAAATGTGTTGTGCACTAAATTGGCCTGTGGAGCTCCTATTCATATGCACTAATAAGAACTACAGAACGTTTAGTGCATACCAGTTAACATGCAACATATAGACCCTGCTGGTAAATACTAAATACACTCAAAGGGTGTGAATTCTAAAGTGCACCATATTGCTTTCAGAAAGGAATGGCCTAATGTGCCATTGGTAAAGATGCATCAGCCAGAATCTTGTGTCTGAAGCTGATTTCAAGGAAGTAACAGACCACTTTGTTATAGGTTTAGCAGTTTAAAATAAGTCAAAGAATGCAATGATTGTTTTCTCCTGCATTGCAATTTGATGTTCCTCTTCCTTTGTGTAAATCAATCCTGTTCTGTGTGTAAATAAGAAATGTGTGTGTTAAAAATTAAGTGTGAAGGCCATCACCAGGCCAGATGTTCTAGGGAAAAATCAAGGACGGTCGTAAAACCGCCAGGAGATTGCAACACGCCCCTATTGAGATGTCAGAGGAGGGCAAATTGACGACTCTAAAAAATATGGTAGGCACCCATCAATGGGAACAAAATAGATGTAATCAAAACCAGCATGGGGTAACTCCCTTAAAAACTAACAGAAAAAACAAAAACAAAAAACAAAAATTAAAAAACAAGCACTCGTCAAACAACAATTAATTACAGCACAATGCTGCAAAACTCATTGGTCCCAATAAAGAAAAATCATTATATAAACAGGGTGCTTTTCCATGAAACTTTGAGTTCGTCCTGCCAAAGCTTCCCCGGAGCATCGTGTCACGACCGAAAGAACCCGGCTCCTCCCTATCTGTGATCAACCTAGCTGGCCACTAGATTGATCCGAACTCTGGACTGGTAACTATAACATGGACTGGCAGGACAGTGTGTGTGTAATTAAATGCATATGCTAATTGTTATATCTCCAATAAACGCGGCGTATTGCCTTTTCCCCTGAAAAAGATCCCGTGTGCTTCTTATAAGCATGACATATAACAGGCCAGTTAACATGCAACATGGTGCACTTAGAATTCACACCCTTTGAGTGTGTATTGTTGCACCGTGTAGACAAGCCCTTAGTCTTTGCTTATTTGTAAGTGCAATATATACTTCTGAGGCCTAATACAAAGATGATTGAAGTGAATGGAAAGAGGTTTTCTTTGATTTCAATGGGCTTTGGATCAGGCTATTCTTATTGAGAATGGGTCCGATTCTTGATACATTACTCATGTTTAGAAGTACTTGCTCATGCCAGTAGTCCCATTGCATTCGACAGAAGTACTAGTATAAGTACCACTCACCATGCATGATACAGACAGCAGAGTCTGAGCTGACCTATCAAGAACAAGGAATCATGCACATTTAGAAAAAAATGTTAATACTTTAATTTTATTAAACAGAGACATATACCTACCATCAGAAAGTGAGAACAAGCCATTAAAAAACAGTTGTGAAAGGTACTGAAGGCCTCTATAATTTCCTGGAGCTTATGCTTATGTTGACGTGTCTGAGCCATTCCAAAACCTTTTAAAAAATCAAAAGGCAATTGAGTAATTAAGAAATGATAACATTTTATCTTACAACAGTCATCCATTTGTGACTTAGCTGTTAGTATAAATGCACCTAACATTCATTTTTGCATTAAATTTGTTATGTTTGTTGACACTCTAGATACTATTTTACAAATAAAATCAGTTCCCTAGGTACCAACCCTTTAAGACAGGCTAAAGACCCAGTTCAGCATTATTAGTGTTTCAGCCAATAACCAGGGTATAGCTGGGGGTTGTAGTTCCCAGAGGGATCATGGGAATTGTAGGATAGAGCAAGGCTTGCTGGGAAAGGAAATGATTATAAATAAGATCCCTGTCCTTACAAAAGCTAAGAGGTTAAGGAATGTGTGTGATGTGAATCCCTCTATCAGGAGAGAATTGAAAGGAGCAGAATCTGCTGGTGATTGTGTTGTATTAATTTTGATGGAATAATTGGGCCAATAGAGTCAAATGTGTTACCGCGACTCTGTTACTGTATAACATTAAGTTTTAAACCAGGTTTGGGGTTCAGAGTACAGAGACTTTGGCCTACTTAGTCCTGTGGCACCATTATTATTTTTTAACCTTCTATTAACATTCTATTAAAAAAGAAGGGAAAACAGTTAAAGCATTTGAAATGCAAAGTAGGAAGGCTTTTATTTTAACAACATCCCTTATTTCCTTTCTTTCAGCTGTGGAGAGCGCTTAGAAGGAAAACATCTATTTGCCATTCTTATTAGATGACATTTAAAATAGTAATATCTTTTTTTGGGGGTGGGCGGGGGAGGTGGTTGAAAAGGGCTGAAGTTGTTGTTAAAGTCTGACACTTTCCTAGAAGGCAAAACAAAGGGAGAGAGAAAAGAACAGCAAAAAGAGAAAATGCATTTTGTCTCTGGTGCTGGCTCTCACTTGCAGCTTCATTGCTGGAGGAACTTAGCATAGCACAAGGCCTTATCAGCCAGTCTAAGACTAGGCAAACTTTTACCAGCATCAGGCTGTTTAGCACATTGCTTTGAGCTTCCTCTTTGGTCTCAGCGGTATTGCAAAATACACATTCTTGGCTGGCTACGCCAGAATGTTATTAAAAAGAAGAAAAAAGGAGAAGGAGGAAAAAGACCCAGGAGGGGTGGCGCTAACAGCAGAAACCAAATTCCTCCATTTGGGGTCACCTAAAAAGGGAGTCATCGGTAGAATAGCCCAGCCCCTCATAATTTCTAACGCACAACTTTTGGTCCACTGATTTCCAATCCCACACTTCTCTTTACCAAACATGAGCTTAATACAGTTCTTTTTAGATTGATTGATTGATTGTTTTTTGACTAACCTAGTCTTTTTTTTTTTTTTTTTTGCTTTTCACTTTTATTGTTCTTTATAAAAACAAACAAAAAATAGCAATGTGCTAAATTGGAATTTTGTTTCCTTTTCCCATCAACATTTATTGGACCATTTTCTAAACTTTTATCCACTTTTCTCAATGTTAGGTTCATTATCTCTACTGGCCCCAATTGTTATGACAGGTCCCTCCAGTCCAAAGGCCTAGGAGGGGCTTTTAAAAAAGCCAGTGAAAAGATCTAGGAAAAAGCTGAGTAGAAGAGGTGTTTGGGCTTCATGGTCAAACTGAGAAACAAGGCCTGAAAGGGGGGAAATAAGTGACTTTGGCTGAGCAGAGGAAGTGGCCTTGGGGCAATGAGAAGTGTGGAGACAGGGGCAGCTCTACTGTTTTTGCCGCCCCAAGCAGCATGCCGAATTGCCGCTGCGGACGGCGGGGGCAGTCCGTGTGCCGTTAGGGCGGCATGCGCGTTTCCACGGCGGCGGCAATCCGGCGGCTGCTTCTGTCTTCAGCTGGAAGACAGAAGCCACCGAATTGCCGCCGCGGGCAGCTGAACATAGAAGCTGCCGCCGAATTGCTGCCGCCGCGGAAACGCACGTGCTGCCCTAACGTCACACGGCGGCAATTCGGCCTGCTGCTTGGGGGGGCAAAAACACACGGACTGCCGCCTCTTGCAGATTGCCGCCCCAAGCACCTGCTTGGAATGCTGGTGCCTGGAGCCGGCCCTGTGTGGAGAAGTAGAGATCAGACCTGAGGCTGGCCAGAAAACAAGATTTCCGTTTATTAAAAATGTTGAATTTGTTTTGTCTCAATGCAGAATGAAAAGAAGACCTGTGTGGGGAAAAAAATTGGAAAAACACAAGAGACCCCCATGCTAAAATAACCAATAGACTGATGATTAGTGCCCTCCCCTGGGACATGAGAGACCAAGGTTCAAGTACCTGCTGTGCCAGAGACTGGGTGAATGTTTGGGGCACTTTGGATTCCATTTACCCCAGAAACAGTGATGTTTTGCTTTAGCCAGAGGACTAACCTACCTAGAAAACAAAGGAAGCTGAGGCAACAGCCACATCATCATGGTGAAATGTAAGAACCGTTATACCTAGCCTGGTGTCACTATAAATTACCCATATATTAAAAATGGGACTGATAGAGCCTTAACTATATCAGAAGATCCAACTGTTGCAACATTAAAAAATGGAAGTGCAAAGTGAAAGTAGCTAATCAGTGTATCAGATAGGTAGAAACACTAATATTGCACTCAGGCGATATTAATGTCAGGAAAAACCAATCAAATCTACTGTTACTTATTAGGACATATCAACTAATAAAATCTGATATTTCTGCTTGTAGTGGTACCCAAAAGTACATCAGAGGAAAAAATAATTTATAATCAGATTTTATAATTGCTGTCATGGCTGCACACATGTTGTATAATACTGTCTGCATGCTCCAGAGTTTCCTCCCTGATCTTTATTTTAGCCATTTCCATAAAATGGAAATTGTTAGAAAAGGCTGTTTTAGACTAGGTTTTACCTGTTCTAGAACTACCATTTCATTCTTGCACTATACAGAAACTGGGGATATCTAGGACACCTCACACACAATGCAATTAATTTTTATGTATGCACTCATCCAAAGTATAAAAAATTACCAATGCAGTTCAATTAAATAAGTCATATCTTGCCTCAGGAATTATATTGATTTGCCCTCATCATAAGGATTGTTTTCCAAATATTTGCATAACTTTTTAAAATGCCCAGAGAGAACTCATTATTTTAACTGGCTTTTATGCTGTAAAAATATTCCTCTTCCCTCTAGGCATATCAATAAATTATTTGAAGAGGTCAGTATGAAAATTGGAATTACTTGAGGCAGAATAATATTTCACATTCCCACAAACTATCCAAGGGCACAGTGGTTAGCATGTGTCAGACACACACTCTCTGAGTATCCCTGAAGGACTGGGTTTTGTTTGATTCTATCTAGCTCTATCTTTTTTAATAAAACAGTTCTTATAGCCAGTTTAGCATGGTGGACTCCTATGGACTGTATTATGGTATGCAACAGCACAGACCACAGAACTATCTAAACTCCTAATAAATCAGATTTGCAGCTAGTTTCTCATGTTTTTAGGTTTTTTAAACATTTCTGTTCTCTCTGGGAGAAGAAGCTAGTGTAGACTCCAACTGCTAGTCAGAAAAAGTGCAGCAGCAGATGGCGTCTCTTCAGACTGGCATAAGAATAACAAGTGAAAGTCGTGAACCAGCTCTCTTGCTTTCTTTTCAGGCACATACATACTATCAACCAATCCAGTCTCCTTGCTACTGTGAAATAATCCGATTGGATGGTTTATAATGCTCAAAGACTTTAACCCTGCTTCTTAAAATGAAACAAAACAAAATAAACCCCCCACACCAGTTTGTACAAACTACTGCACAAAATGCCTCAGGTATTATGGTGATGGGCATATTAAAGGTTCCAGGTATATAGCAGAAAGATGGGTAGAATCGGGGCAATATATATATAGTAGATAAGGAGGCATGAGAAGATAGGTAGGGAGGAGGTATGTAGATAATATCTTTATCTAGAGGTAAAAATGAAGAGTCAATGCCATTGGGGATAACAAAGGAAATTCCATAAGGTTATCCTCTCAGGTTGAGTTGCAGTTGTCGGCGGGATGCAGCCTCTGAAACCACTCCCTTTCCCAGATCTAGAGATACACAGGGAAGACGTCCTAGTGAATGGATGCAGAAGTGTCCAGGCAGAGGCTTGCCCCTTTGCACAACTTCAGCAGCCCTCACATTCAACTGCCATTTGAGTTCTTGCACGGTAGCAAATATGGAAGGGCCCAGCAGGTGAAGTAACCTGTGAAGTTTCCAAAATATTCTCCCATTGAGGAGCTTTTTCCTCACTGCTTGTTTGATGCTTCCCCCAAATCCTGTCTCATCCACGTGGGGTTAGGTCCTCATCCAAAGCCCATTAAAGTTAATGGGAGTCTTTCACATAACTTCAATGCATTTTGGATGAAGCCCTTGGTAAAGAGGGGCTTCTCTGAGACTTGCAGTGAGCTAGAAGTCTGCAGCAAAGCTGTCACTGTCCCCTTCCACAAGGTTCAATATTCATCTTTAAAGCTTTCCATTTTCCCCAGTTAATGCTACCCCAGTATATGTTGCATTTCCTATATCAAGTATAGAACATTCTGCAAATGCTGAGGTAATGTTATCTAAATAACTCAGGCAAAACTGGAAAGCTTTTCAGGGCAACCATGGCAGGCCTGATTTCCACCAAGACTTTCCCTTTGTTCCATGGAGCAGAGGGCCCTTACTATGCAGTATACTGCCAGTAAACTTATTTTGTCCTGAAAATGTGTAAATTGCAATGTAAAAGGAAGAAATGTAACTTATATCAGCATTTTACTTTTTAACTATCTGACCTAGGCACTGTAATGTGTGAAATTAAATAAAGTTTAAAAGCGTGTGAGAGAGAAGAACAATGCTTTTTAAAAAGCATGCTGGTATATTCAGATGGAAAGTATCAAATGTGGAATAGTAGGTATATATTTAGATAATTTATTTGGATAATTCTCATTTTTCTAATTACTAGTTACTCTGGAGACTGTAATTGTACATTGTTCAACTAAAAATGGTGTGTGAATGGAAGCTGAAATTAAAGTAAATTACCAGGAGACCCATCAAGAACTCTACATTCACTAATTATACCAATTGTTATTTATTTTAACAAATGTTTCATAATGTTTCTTATTATAATTTATTTGCTCACTATCATTCTTTCACTAGAAGTTTATGCAATATTCCTCTTGCTGACAAAACCCCCCACAAAATCCTAACTTTCTATGTAAATTAAAAGGACAGAAATTAAAACCTTTCTCAAAATGCCTGACAAACTTGAGGTAGTAAATAGTGTGACCAACATTTTGCACGCTTTGTACTTTTAAAATATTATAGTAAAATAAAATGCAGAGGATGAATAGGAGCACAAAGGGGCATTAGTTTAACTGTGCTTGTTTGAATGGCTAAAGAATAAAAGTGGCATGTCAATGAAAGAAGGTTATTTACCCATGCAAATATAAGGAAGATCTTCCCAAGCAGTGTTTGAGAACTATTGGAGGATGATGAATTTAAACAGCAGCATGATTAACATTAAAGGACTCTGAAAAGCTAATTTGCAAATTCTACAAAGCTAACATTACCATAAGTAGGGGGAAATAAATATGGTAATGTAATAATGGCACATAAAGTGAGCTGAAAGGAAAAGGCAAATCTAGTTATTTTCATAATCTTTTCATACAAGCAGAGCTTCAGATACTACATTTAAAGAATGGCCTGGACTAAATTTTCCTATCTTCAGTGTTCCAGTTAAGTCATTTTTGTTAGGCAATGCCATTTTAGTTTGACAAATGAAGTGACGGTAGCCATTAAGCAAACAGGCAAATCTCTGACTGGAACACAAGAATGTAGGAATTGCCACACTGCATCAGACCATGGTCCATCTAGTCTAGTATCCTGTCTCCACCAGAGGTCAATACCAGCTGCTTCAGAGGACAGATGTGCAATAGGCAGATGGGGGATAATCTACCCGTACATAAATCTCATCATGGTCTCTACTAGTTGGAGATTGGCATAAGCCCTGAAGTGCAAGGTTAAATATCCCTTCCAAAATGTTAATCATTAATTATGATAACTGCATGTTCTTGGTATCCATATAAAATCTTTCCATATGTTCTGTGAAAGTATTTCCTTTTATTGGTTTTAAATTTCCCACCTTTTCATTGGGGAGCCCACTGAAAAATATGAAGGCTTAGATCCTGTACCTCCTGACTCCTGTTCTGCCCACAAAGGAGACACTGGGTGGGTGAATCTGCCTGTCAAAGGGACACACCTGCCTGGATAGACCTGGAATATATGGCTTTTGTATTCTAGGATTTTGCCCACCTTTCCCTTTGGACCATTTCTATTATACTCTTAATTTTATTCTAAGTAGGTTTTTATACCACACTCTTCACTGTAGTATCTGAGCACCTTCCGATAGTACATTAAGCAACCTGAGTAACATCTGTAATTATACACACACAGGTTGCTAAATGTTTATATTAGAGAAGTCAAGGTCAAAAAATGTCTCTTGCACTTAGAGCAGAGATGTGAGGTTTGTGGTGGTCCTTAGTTTCTGGGGGAGTTCATTCCACAGTCTCAGACCAGCCCTCAAGAAAGTTCTATCTTCTGCCCAGACATGGTTTACCCCTATTGAAGACTTCCTTTGTGGCAGAGGTGTGACGTTGTTGACCATGGTTTTCATTTGGAGTTTTAACTGATGTTTTAGGTACCCTGCACGCTTGCCATTGTTCACCTTGAAAGTGAGGGCCAAGACCTTGAACTTTATTTGAAATTCAATGGGAAGCCGGTGTAAGGAGTGGGAGAAAGGTTTCATGTGTTTGGAATAGCCAGTGTTGTTGAGGAGATGCACTGCAGTGTTCTATATCCATTAGAATTTACTAAGCACTGAAGATTTCATCCCAAGATATACTGTATTGTATTCCAGCTGTTGAAGGTGATGAACTCATTTCTTGTAATCCTGCCTTGAGCAGTATGCAGAAAGGAATTTTAAGAGTGATGTTAACTGGGTCCTTCTGGATTTGGAAGAGCTGGTTGGGGGAAAATGATGCCCCCCCTTCCAAGAAAATAAAATACAAATAAAATTATTTTTATTTTATTTTACTGTAGGTTTTCATTGAAGAACCAAACCAACTGTTTGACAAGTTTGTGAAAGAAAGAAGTAAGAGTAAATAAAATATTGTCATTTTACTTGTACCTGTGTCATGACACGTTCATTAAAGAAACCAGCATGGCAAGATAATTGTTTTAAAAAAGGTATGTTACTCTACTTTGTTTTAAATGTGGTCAATTTTACCCTGTAGAACATTTTTCTGTTGTTATGTTGAGTTTTCACTTTTTGAAATGCAAATATTTCTGTTTTACCCCAAAATAATTGGAGGGGAGTTCCTACTTTTATTATTATGAATTTGTGCTGTAATAGCACCTAGGAGTCCTACTCATGAACCAGGACCCCGTTGTGCTAGGCGCTGCAAAAACATAGAATATAAATACAGTCCCTCCCCAAAGAGGTTACAGTTCAGACATTCCCTCTCCTGCAAGCACGTGTACATTTCTGTGCTCCCCACTCCAACCCACAGCACAACAAAGCTATCCTCAATATGCTTGGATTAATTTTACAAAATGTTCATCAACATAGCTTCTTTAATTTACATTATATTGCATTGTCTCATGGTGTAAAGGACCAAAGGGGGTGGGAGGAGAGAATGTTACATCTTCTGCTACCAGCACAGCATCTAAAATATGTGCATTTCAGAAAGGCAACCTCCAGTTACGAAAAGTAAAACTAGCAGCATTTTTCAAATGCATTAGTTAAGAACTGACAAACTCATAGCTGGAAACCAAACTAGCTCACCTGTATGTTAGTTTTGTTCAAAATGTGTATTAGTCTTCTAAGAATGTATTTAGTGTTAGACATTTTGTATTGCTTACAAGTTACTGCATGCATTTATATCACTTCCATGCTATAAGGAAATATGTAAGATTTGCTTTACAATTTTGGAAATGTTTGCTCTGAACTCCCGAACCCAGGCACAGGGATTGTTCTGCCCCCACCCACTCCTTAAGGACAGGGCCAGCTCCAGGCACCAGCAAAACAAGCAGGTGCTTGGGGCGGCACATTTCTAGGGGCGGCATTCTGGCGCTGGCCATCATAGGCACCAACTCCGGGGCATGGGGAAAAAGTGCCCCGCTGCCCCAGCTCGCCTCCACTCCGCCTCCGCCTGCTTCCCTCAGCGCGCCGCCGCTGCTCCGCTTCTCCCTCTCCCTCTCCCTCCCAGGCTTGCTGGGCACAAAACAGCTGTTTCGCGCAGCAAGGCTAGGAGGGAGGAGAAGCCGAGCGGCGAGGTACTCGGGGGAGGCGGCGGTGGTGGAGCGGAGATGAGCTGGAGCGGGGAGCGGTTCCTCTACCCCCAGTTACTTCCTGTGCCCCACTCCCTAGCTCACCTCCACTCTGCCTGCTCCCCTAAATGCGCCGCTGCTCCGCTTCTCCCCCCTCCCTCACCTGAGAGGGAGGGGGAGAAGCGGAGCGGCGGCGCGCCCGGGAGAGCAGGTGGAGCGGAGGTGATCTAGGGCGGGAGGTCGCGGGGGGCTGCAAGAAGCAATGGGGGGGGAAATGTGGCATGCCTGGGGGAGGAGGCGGGGCTGGCGATTTGGGGAAGGGGTTTGGAAGTGGTGGAGTTGGGGCGGGGCAGGGGGGACATGAAAAAAAAAGGGGGAGGGCAAAATTTTTTTGCCTGGGGCGGCAAAAATCCTAGAGCCAGCCCTGCTTAAGGAGGCCTATAAAGATTAAATGGGCCATTAAAGAACATCACAAAACAAAGGATTGGTGAATGGCCCTACCACACCTTGGAAATGCTACATGCAAGGAAGTGCCTCTCATGGATAGGAAGGCTAAAGGTAAAAGGTAAAACATGGTCACAAGAAAATTTTTCATGCCTTTGCTGTTTGAACTCTCACAGGGACAGAGACACTAAACTAAGATGGGGGTAACCAGGGGTTACCCAATGTCCGCCCTGAAAGAGATTTTGAATTGACAGGTGTGACGTTAGCTGATTAAAATATGACCATATAGATCATTGTTGCAACCACTGTTATATATTTGCAGCAAATATGGTAGAAAGGTTGTCAAGTGAGATGTCTATGAAAAGGTTATGATTATTCTATCTGTATGCATGTATCATTTTTGTTTTTGAAGTTATAAGTATTGGCTCTATGCTTGGATTTCAAATGTTTGCTCCTGGGGTAATGTTCATGAAGTAATTAGCCAACACATCTTGAAGGGACTATTCAAATTGAGTGGTCCATGGAAAGAACATTTAACTGACAATGGACCTTGGGAGACGCCCATCTACACTTAATGAAATTTCCTGCTGTGACTAGGAGAAATGCATGGACATGTGACTTGCACATGTGACTCCAAACTCCATCTTGTTGCTGTCATTTTCCACAGTAAGAACAATGGGATGCCCTCCACATGACAAAAACTATAAAAGTCCCTAAAACACCTCCATTTCGTCTTCAATCCTCTGTCTTACCTCTGGAGGAACTTTGCTACAAACTGAAGCTCTGAACAAAGGACTGAATGATCCATCCAAGCTGAGGATGTACTCCAGAGACTTGACTTAAGCCAGCAGTTCATTCCATCACTGCTACAAGCCTGAACCAAGAAATTTGCCATTACTGTATGTAATTGGTTCCTTCAACCAATTTTAACTCTCACCTTTCTTTCTTTCTATGAATAAACCTTTAGATGTTAGATACTAAAGGATTGGCATCAGCGTGATTTTGGGGTAAGAGCTAAGTTATACATTGACCTGGGTGTGTGGCTGGGCCTTTGGGATCAGGACAACCTATTATTGATGAGACTGTTTGTAAAGAACCACTCATCTCTGAAGCCAGTGTTTCTGGTGGTGATATAAGAATTGGACTGCCTAAGGAAACTGCCTTTATATTTTCTTATTAGCCAGGGTGGTGAAACAGAAGTTTACTTTTGTGGCTGGTTTGGTATATCTTATAAAAGAATAACCACCCATTTGGGGTTGTGTTTGCCTTATTTCCATGGCCAGCTCCAGGCACCAACCGAGCAAGCTCGTGCTTGGGGCGGCAGATTCTACGGGGCGGCATTCCGCCCAATCCTAGGGCGGCACGGCCGCTTTTTTGTTTTGTTTTGTTCGCCGATCTGGCCGCCCTGTAGTGGGTGGCGGCGTGGAGGAGGGGAGCGCCCTGCTGGGACCGGGCTGCGTGCTCTGTCTGCACCAGCCGGTGCCAGGTCTGTAGCGAGCCCGGCAGGACAGCCCGCATCCTTCCCTCCCCGCCGACCGGAGCGGCGCGGAGCCCTCCCGACAGGCGGCGCGGCGGTTGGGGCTGCGTGGCAAGCGCCCTGCTGAAGCCCTGGCTGCCCCCCTTCTCTCTCGCCCCCCCGCTCTCTCCCCCCTCCCGCGCTAGCCTGGGCACGTCTGCACCGCAGGGAGTCCCCCTGCACCCTTACTCCAGTCGCCCTGCAGGTTTTTTTTGTTTTTGTTTTTTGCTTGGGGTGGCAAAAAAACCAGAGCCAGGCCTGCTTATTTCTCAGCAGTTCGTCCATAATTTGGCATCCTCTGTTGTGACCCACTAAGGCACGGTTACAACAGGTCATCACAACTCTGTCATCTTTAGGAACCACAGACGGTAACTCATTTGTGTGTATATGCTTGCTATAACCTGTAAATATTTTTTTTTCCTAATTAATAAAGGTTTAGTTTATTACAGGATTGGCCACAAGCATTGTCTTTGGCGTTAGATCTGAGATACAAATTGATCTGAGGCATGTGGCTGATCCCTTTGGATTGGAAATAACCTGAACATTTTGTCATCTTTGGTATAGGTGACCAATTGTCACTAAGTCCAGCTTGCTTGGGTGGCAAGGTAGATGGAGAGTCTAAGGGGACTGTCTGTGACTCCATGGTAAGACTATTATAGTGATCCAGGAGTTCACATTTGTTGCTGGGTTGGTGAAACCTAATTACAGAACACACCACCAGTTTGCAGTATCTGCCCTGTTTTTGACAGTCTGCCCTGAGGCAGGCACTCACAGTTGTGAGGCACTCCAGAGAGCATGACTCTGTTAAACTGCAGTTATTGACAACACTGTTGTAAAAATGGTAACTTGGCAATGCCTGTTTATTCTTTCCCAGACTTCCAGGTAATATTTGCTCAGTTTTACAAGTCAGATTTGCAGGTTTTCTAATGCCAACACTGCAAACTTAACCTGGGGCAGGTTCTACAAATAAAGCTATGTGCTTTCTGCCTTGTACGTAATCACGCACAGTTATCTACTTAGAGCCACATAATATACATCTATATAACGAAATAACATTCTAAAGGAGCTTTTTTTAGTAAGGAGTATTCCTATACTCTGCATTTGAATTCTTAAGCCTGACAGAAAAATGAGTGAGGGCCAGCTATATAAACCCTTGTTCAAGCCACTCCCAGAGAGGGGCCAGGAAACCCCACTGAGTCTATTACATGGTCTATTGTGGGGAAAAGTTTGCCCCCTGGAAAATGTACAGGGCTCAGACAGCATTTTTGCTGAGATCTGTAGAGGCCCTATGCCTCTACAGTGATCATGTACCTATCTGATCTCTCTGGGTAAGTTAGACTGACTTAGTCATTAGCTTGCCTACAGAAGTTGTATACTTAAGTAAGCATTTAAGTAGTGCACAGGCCTTGAGCTGGCCATCTTCATGGGATAAACTGCATTAGATGCAATTACTTGTATTCACATACAAATATTTGCTAGTCTTCATATAAAAACTTCAATCAGTTAGCAGAAAAAAAAAAACATGTGAGCAATCATACATTGTGAATAAAACAATTCTGACCAAAATGTTTATTTTTTCTTCCAAACTATTTAGCAAACGGTTACATCCAATGAATCCTTTGGCAGAAATCTGGCTTAGGTCGCATGTAACTTGTAAGTAGAAGAAAGGCTAACTTTGCAATGAATATTAGTGAATGAACAAATCCTGCAGTGTTCTCACTAGTATCATTATATTTGGTGATTATTCTTAAAGCCCTAGCTCATGTAGTAATGTGAACTGATGAGAATATGAGCTTACTCTTTTTTCTCTCTTTTTTTTCTTAGCTGTCACGGTCTTCATACATTTATAGCCTATAAAGCCAAAAGAGGCCATTGTGATAATCTAATTTGACCTCCTGTGTAAACACAGGGCATAGAACTTCCCTGAATTAACTTCTGTTTGAACTAAAGCATATCTTTTTTAGAAAAAACATCCAATCTTGATTTCAAGTGATGGAGAATCCCCCACAACCTTTGGTAAGCTGTTCCAATGGTTAATTACCTTCACGGTTAAATATGTGTGTCATATTTCTTATGTGAATTTCATAGAATAAAATTAATTTGTCTAGTTTCAACGTCCATCCGTTGGATCTTTTTATATCTTTGTCAACTAGCTTGAAGAGCCCTCTATTATATTTCTGTTCCCCATGTAGGTACTTAAAGATTATGATGAAGCCCCTCCCTCCAACCTTCTCTTTATTAAAATAAACAGATTGAGCTCCTGGACTCTATCAATTTAAGGTATGTTTTCCATTCCTGTAATCATTCTTGTGGTTCTTCTCTGAACCCTCTCCAATTTGTCAACATCCTTTTTGAACTATGGGCACCGGAACTGCACACAGTATTCTAGTGCAGTTGCACCAATGAGGTAAAATAATCTACCTTTCATTCTCAAGAGTCCCCTGCTTATATAGTTGTAACCCTTCTGCCAGGCCAAGTGATAGCAGCAAGGGCCGGGTTCAGTACATAGGGGTCCCTTCCCAACAGCGTGACACAGAACCAGCTCGAGCCCCCACCCAGTGACCTGGGAAAATCTTACACACACCCCTGGGCGCCTCGAAGAGGCAATACTTCCCCTCTCGCAAGCACAGAGCCTCGGTGTAGCAGAAAAATGTTTAATAACATGAGGTAAACGACATAGCATTAAATTGGGAAAACACCACAACTAGAGTTCATAGACCAAACCATGAGCGAAGACCCACCCCAGCAAATTGGGCCGTGTCCTTTCCCGTTGGTTCTTGAAACCTGCAACCAAAGTCCCAAAAGTCCAACAACCCCAAAGTCTCTCGGGTCCAGCAACCCAAGAATCACCAAAGTCCCAAAAGTCCAACAACCCCAAAGTCTCTCGGGTCCAGCAACCCAAGAATTACCAAAGTCCCAAAAGTCCAACAACCCCCCAAAGTCTCTGTCCCTGGTCAGTGCAGCCCCAGAGTTCAGGGGGGAGGGGCGCAGGGTGTTAAGGGGCACCTTACGTGATCCGAGACCAACCGGCCGCCTCTCCGTGGGGTTCCGCCGCAGCCTTCACCACGAGCCGCTCCACTCCACCTGCTGTCCCGTGAGCCGCTCCTGCCGTCCCACGAACTGCTCTGCTCTGCTCTGCTCTGCTCCGCTCACCGACCTGTGAGCCGCCCGGCTCCA